>NC_092759.1:42020243-42270243 GCF_047496795.1 Chiloscyllium punctatum | reverse complement strand
CACACACAAACAGCGAGGGGGAGACACATGCACACACAGCGAGGGAGGGCCACGTACACACATGCACAGCAAGAGTAACACACATACACAAACACACACACAGTGCAGGAAACTGACACATAAACAGTGAGGGAGGGACACACACACACAAGACACACCGCGAGGGAAGGGCACTCACATATACTGCAAGAGGGACACACATACTCACAGCAAGAGGGGGACACGTACACACAGCGAGGGAAGAACACGCACATGCCCAAGCACACAAACACAGACACACAGCGAGAGAGGGACACGCGCACACAGAGACAGCGAGGGTGAGACCACACACACACAGAGCGAGGGAGTGTCTCTCACACACACACACAGAGCGAGGGAGTGTCACACATGCACACACACACAGCGAGGGAGGGCCACGCACACACACGCACAGCAAGAGGGACACACACACAGAGAGCAAGGGGGAACCCACACATACTCAGTGAGGGAGGGACACACACACACGCACACATTCAGCGAGAGCGCGACACATGCACAGACAGCGAGGAAGGGCCACGCGCGCACACACACAGCAAGAGGGGCACACACACACACACACACACACACACACACACACACACACAGAGCGAGGGAGGGACACACATACACAGACAGCGAGGGAGCGACACGTGCATGAGGAAGCACACAAACACAGGCACACACAGTGAGTGAGGGACACACACACACATGCACACACAGCGAGGGAGGGACACACACACACACACACACACACACACACACACAGAGCAAGAGAGGGATACGCACACACACAGTGAGGTGGAGACACATGCACACGCAGCGAGGGAGGGCCACGAACACACATGCACAGCAAGAGGGACTCACACACACAGCAAGTAGGGGAAACTCACACATACACAGCGAGGGAGGGACACACACACAGACAGCGAGGGTAGGACCACGCACAGCACAGTGAGGGAGGGACGGACGTACACACACAGATACAGTGAGGGGGACACGCACACACACACACACACACACACAGGGACACGCACGTAAACACACACACAGAGCGAGGGAGGGATACGCACACACACAGCGAGAGAGAGAAACATACGCACAATGCGATGGAGTGACACACACTCAAACAGCGAGTGAGGGACACGCAGTGAAGGGGGGACACACAAGCACATACAGTGAGGATGTGACACGTACACACAAACAGCGAGGGAGGGACACACACGCACACACACACACACACACACCGATCGAGGGACTTGCTGAGACACGCAGCGAGGGAGGGATGCGCGCACACACAGCAAAGGAGGGACACTCACACACAGCGAGGGAAGGACAAGCACACAGCAAGGGAGGGACAAGCACACACACAGAAAGGGAGGGACATGCACACACACGGAGAGGGGGAGGGCATGTGCACAGAAATTGAGAGGGACACACGCACACACAGAGATAGAGGACATGCACAGGCACAGTGAAGGAGGGACACGCTCACACACAGCAAGGGGGCGTCATGCACTCACACAGCGAGGGGAGATGCGCACATACAGTGAGGGACACACACACACACAAGGGAGGGACACACACGCAAAGCAAGGGAGTGACACGTGCACACGCAGTGAGAGAGGGACATGCGCCCACAGCGAGGGAAGGACATGCACATACACAGCGAGGGAGGGACATACACACACACACACACACACACACAGCAAGAGGGACACGCACACATACACACAGTTAAGGGGATACACGCAGACACACAGCGAGGGAGGGACACTCAGGGAGGGACACACAGACATACAGTGAGGGAGTGACACTCACATACACATCAAGAGGGACACACACTCACAGCAAAAGGGGGACATGCGCACACACACACAGAGCAAGGGAGAGAAGGACATGCACACACAGAGTGGGAGGGACACACAAACACTGCAAGGGGGGACATGCACTCATACACATACACACATACGGGGGAACTGACACATCCACAGCGAGGGACACGCACACACACAGAGCGAGGGAGGGACACACATATACACAGCAAGGGAGGGACACACACACACACACAGACAGAGAGGGTGGGACCGTATACACACACACACACACACACACACACAGCGAGGGAGAGGTACACACACACACAGCGAGGGAGGGACTCGCACACACATAGTGAGGAGGGGCACGCTCATACACAGCGAGGGAAGGACGTGCACACACAGAGCGAGGGAGCGACATACACAAACACACACAGCAAGGGGGTCATGCACTCACACAGCAAGGGGAGATGGCACACACAGGGAGGGGGATATACACAAAGAGCAAGGGAGGGACACACACACACACACACACACACACACAGTTAAGGGGATACACGCAGACACACAGCGAGGGAGGGACACACATACTCACACACACAGCGAGGGAGGGACACTCACATACACTGCAAGAGGGACAAATATACTCACAGCAAGAGGGGGACAAGCACACACAGCGAGGGAGGGACACGCACATGCGCAAGCACACAAACACAGGCACACAGCTAGAGAGGGACACACAAATACACGGCATTGGAGGGACACACACACAGACAGCGAGGGAGAGACACACACATATACACATAGCGAGGGGGCGACACATGCACACACAGCAAGGGAGGGCCACACACACACACACGCACAGCAAGAGGGAAACGCACACATACACACAGTTAAGGGGATACACGCAGACACACGGACACACAGTGAGGGAGGGACACACAGACACACAGTGAGGGAGGGACACCTCATATACACATCAAGAGGGACACACATTCACAGCAAAAGGGGGACATGCGCACACACAGAGAGAGCAAGGGAGAGAAGGACATGCACACACAGAGTGGGAGGGACACGCAAACACAGCAAGGGGGGACATGCACTCACACACATACGGGGGAACTAACACATACACAGCGAGGGACACGCGCACACACAGAGCGAGGGAGGGACACACATATACACAGCAAGGAAGGGACACACATATACACAGCAAGGGAGGGACACACACACACACACACACACACACACAGCGAGGGAAAGGTACACACACACACACAGCAAGGGGGTCATGCACTCACACAGGAAGGGGAGATGGCACACACAGGGAGGGGGATATACACAAAGAGCAAGGGAGGGACACACACACACACACAGTCAAGGGGATACACGCAGACACACAGCGAGGGAGGGACACACATACTCACACACACACACAGCGAGGGAGGGACATGCACACACGCACACAGTTAAGGGGATACACGCAGACACACAGTGAGGGAGGGACACACATACTCACACACACAGCGAGGGAGGGACACTCACATACACTGCAAGAGGGATACACATACACTGCAACAGGGACACACATACTCACAGCAAGAGGGGGACACACACACAGCGAGGGAGGGACACGCACATGCACAAGCACAAAATTACTGACACACAGCGAGAGAGGGACACGAACGCACAGCCTGGAAGGGACATGCACACACAGTGAGGGAGGGACACACACAAACACAAACACACACACAGAGCAAGAGAGGGACATGCGCACACCCAACGATGGGGAGACATATGCACACACAGCAAGGGAGGGCCATGCACACACACAGCGAGTAGGGGAAACGCTCACACACAGCGAGTAGGGGACACACACACACTGCAAGAGGGAGGGACACACGCACACACAGCGAAGGAGGGACATGCTCACGCACAGCGAGGGAGGGACACACACACACAG
This sequence comes from Chiloscyllium punctatum, assembly GCF_047496795.1. Taxonomy (NCBI): domain Eukaryota; kingdom Metazoa; phylum Chordata; class Chondrichthyes; order Orectolobiformes; family Hemiscylliidae; genus Chiloscyllium; species Chiloscyllium punctatum. The sequence continues at coordinate 42,266,448 of NC_092759.1, read as the reverse complement.
CGGGGGTGGACACGCAAACACACAGCGAGGGAGGGGTAAACGCACACAGCGAAGGAGGGACACGTTCACAGACAGCGAAGGAGGGACACGCTCACAGACAGCGAAGGAGGGACACGCTCACAGACAGCGAAGGAGGGACACGCTCACAGACAGCGAAGGAGGGACACGCACACACACAGCGAGGGAGGGACACACACACACACAGCGAGGGAGGGACACGCTCACAGACAGCGAAGGAGGGACACGCACACACACAGCGAGGGAGGGACACACACACACAGCGAGGTAGGGACACGCTCACAGACAGCGAAGGAGGGACACGCTCACAAACAGCGAAGGAGGGATATGCACACACACAGTGAGGGAGGGGGACAAACACACAGAGAGGGGGGATACACGCACACACACAGCGAGGGAGGGACACACGCACACAGCGAGGCGGGGTCACACGCACACAGCGAGGGGGGATACATGCACACAGTGAGGGGGATACACGCGCACACACACAGCGAGGTGGGGGACACGCAAACACAGAGCGAGGGAGGGGGACACGCACACAGCGAAGGAGGGACACACTCACACACAGCGAGGGAGGGATACGCACACACACAGCGAGGGAGGGACACACGCACACAGTGAGGGGGATACACGCGCACACACACAGCGAGGGAGGGATACACACACACAAACACACGCACACAGCGAGGGAGGGACACGCACACACACAGCGAAGGAGGGACATGCTCACAGACAACGAAGGAGGGACACGCTCACACACAGCGAGGGGGGGACACATGCTCACAGCGAGGGGGGATACACGCACACAGTGAGGGGGGATACACGCGCACACACACAGCGAGGTGGGGGACACGCAAACACACAGCGAGGGAGGGAAACACGCACACAGCGAAGGAGGGACACACTCACACACAGCAAAGGAGGGACACGCACACACACAGCGAGGGAGGGACACACGCACACAGCGAGGGGGGATACACGCACACAGCGAGGGGGGATACACGCACACAGTGAGGGGGGATACACGCACACAGCGAGGGAGGGACACACGTACACAGCGATGGAGGGACACACGCACACAGCGAGGGAGGCACACGCACATGCACACACACAGCGAGGGAGGGACACGCTCACACACAGCGAGGGGGGGCATGCTCACACACAGCGAAGGAGGGACATGCTCACACACAGCGGGGGGGGACACACGCACACAGCGAAGGGGGGAGACACACGCACACAGCGAGGGGTGATACACGCGCACACACACAGCGAGGTGGGGGACACGCAAACACACAGCGAGGTGGGGGACACGCAAACACAGAGCGAGGGAGGGGGACACGCACACAGCGAAGGAGGGACACACTCACACACAGCGAGGGAGGGACACGCACACACACAGCGAAGGAGGGACATGCTCACAGACAACGAAGGAGGGACACGCTCACACACAGCGAGGGAGAGACACGCTCACACACAGCGAGGGGGGGACACATGCACACAGCGAGGGGGGATACACGCACACAGTGAGGGGGGATGCACGCGCACACACACAGCGAGGTGGGGGACACGCAAACACACAGCGAGGGAGGGAAACACGCACACAGCGAAGGAGGGACACACTCACACACAGCAAGGGAGGGACACGCACACACACAGCGAGGGAGGGACACACGCACACAGCGAGGGGGGGACACACAGTGAGGGGGGCTACACGCACACAGCGAGGGGGGATACACGCACACAGTGAGGGGGAATACACGCACACAGCGAGGGAGGGACACACGTAAACAGCGATGGAGGGACACACACACACACAGCGAGGGAGGGACACGCTCACAGACAGCGAAGGAGGGACACGCACACACACAGCGAGGGAGGGACACACACACACAGCGAGGTAGGGACACGCTCACAGACAGCGAAGGAGGGACACGCTCACAAACAGCGAAGGAGGGATATGCACACACACAGTGAGGGAGGGGGACACACACACAGAGAGGGGGGATACACGCACACACACAGCGAGGGAGGGACACACGCACACAGCGAGGCGGGGTCACACGCACACAGCGAGGGGGGATACATGCACACAGTGAGGGGGATACACGCGCACTCACACAGCGAGGTGGGGGACACGCAAACACAGAGCGAGGGAGGGGGACACGCACACAGCGAAGGAGGGACACACTCACACACAGCGAGGGAGGGATACGCACACACACAGCGAGGGAGGGACACACGCACACAGTGAGGGGGATACACGCGCACACACACAGCGAGGGAGGGATACACACACACAAACACACGCACACAGCGAGGGAGGGACACGCACACACACAGCGAAGGAGGGACATGCTCACAGACAACGAAGGAGGGACACGCTCACACACAGCGAGGGGGGGACACATGCTCACAGCGAGGGGGGATACACGCACACAGTGAGGGGGGATACACGCGCACACACACAGCGAGGTGGGGGACACGCAAACACACAGCGAGGGAGGGAAACACGCACACAGCGAAGGAGGGACACACTCACACACAGCAAAGGAGGGACACGCACACACACAGCGAGGGAGGGACACACGCACACAGCGAGGGGGGATACACGCACACAGCGAGGGGGGATACACGCACACAGTGAGGGGGGTACACGCACACAGCGAGGGAGGGACACACGTACACAGCGATGGAGGGACACACGCACACAGCGAGGGGGGCACACGCACATGCACACACACAGCGAGGGAGGGACACGCTCACACACAGCGAGGGGGGGCATGCTCACACACAGCGGGGGGGGACACACGCACACAGCGAAGGGGGGAGACACACGCACACAGCGAGGGGTGATACACGCGCACACACACAGCGAGGTGGGGGACACGCAAACACACAGCGAGGTGGGGGACACGCAAACACAGAGCGAGGGAGGGGGACACGCACACAGCGAAGGAGGGACACACTCACACACAGCGAAGGAGGGACATGCTCACAGACAACGAAGGAGGGACACGCTCACACACAGCGAGGGAGAGACACGCTCACACACAGCGAGGGGGGGACACATGCACACAGCGAGGGGGGATACACGCACACAGTGAGGGGGGATGCACGCGCACACACACAGCGAGGTGGGGGACACGCAAACACACAGCGAGGGAGGGAAACACACACACAGCGAAGGAGGGACACACTCACACACAGCAAGGGAGGGACACGCACACACACAGCGAGGGAGGGACACACGCACACAGCGAGGGGGGGACACACAGTGAGGGGGGCTACACGCACACAGCGAGGGGGGATACACGCACACAGTGAGGGGGGATACACGCACACAGCGAGGGAGGGACACACGTACACAGCGATGGAGGGACACACGCACACAGCGAGGGAGGGACACACGCACACAGCGAGGGGGGGACACACAGTGAGGGGGGCTACACGCACACAGCGAGGGGGGATACACGCACACAGTGAGGGGGGATACACGCACACAGCGAGGGAGGGACACACGCACACAGCGAGGGAGGCACACGCACACACACAGCGAGGGAGGGACACGCTCACACACAGCGAGGGGGGGCATGCTCACACACAGCGAAGGAGGGACATGCTCACACACAGCGGGGGGGGACACACGCACACAGCGAAGGGGGGAGACACACGCACACAGCGAGGGGGGACACACGCACACAGCGAGGGGGGACACGCTCACAGACAGCAAGGGAGGGACATGCACACATACAGCGAGGGAGGTGGACACGCTCACAGACAGCGAGGGGGAGGACACGCACTCACACAGCGAAGGAGGGACACGCTCACAGACAGCGAAGAGGGACACGCTCACACACAGCGAGGGAGGGACACGCACACACACAGCGAGGGAGGGACACGCTCACAGACAGCAAAGGAGGGACACGCTCACACACAGCGAGGGCGGGACACGCTCGCACACAGCGAGGGGGACACACACACACAGCGATGGAGGGACACACGCACACAGCGAGGGAGGCACACGCACACACACAGCGAGGGAGGGACACGCTCACACACAGCGAGGGGGGGCATGCTCACACACAGCGAAGGAGGGACATGCTCACACACAGCGGGGGGGGGACACACGCACACAGCGAAGGGGGGAGACACACGCACACAGCGAGGGGGGACACACGCACACAGCGAGGGGGGACACGCTCACAGACAGCAAGGGAGGGACATGCACACATACAGCGAGGGAGGTGGACACGCTCACAGACAGCGAGGGGGAGGACACGCACTCACACAGTGAAGGAGGGACACGCTCACAGACAGCGAAGGAGGGACACGCTCACACACAGCGAGGGCGGGACACACGCACACAGCGATGGAGGGACACACGCACACAGCGAGGGAGGCACACGCACACACACAGCGAGGGAGGGACACGCTCACACACAGCGAGGGGGGGGGGTATGCTCACACACAGCGAAGGATGTGCGAGATAAGTGGCTGTCCAGCCCCATCTACGGCACTTTTTTATTTCCCTTCCCAGGAACAAAGACACGGAGGAGTCTGTCCAAAACTTTTTCATTCAACTTTGCAAAGTCGGGTGCTGTTCCCAAAGGTACACACACACAAGCATAGTAATCTCCACACATTATATACATGTATATGTGGGCTGGGTCTACTACTGCTGCCTTGACCAACGAGTGCTTGGATTCCCCACTGTTTTCCTTATTTGGGTTCTGGTGCCTGCAATTATTTTATTATTCACTTGGCCAATCAGTGTTTGAGCTTCCCATTCTTCCCTTATATGGATGATGTTGTACAACTGTGGTTAAGGGCGGCGTCTCAACTATCGAGGAAAGCTGTTACAACTGTTTCATTCATATAAACGTGGGGGAGGTCCGGCAACAGTTGAGTGTCTGCTTGTGTTTACTATGAGGTAGAAAAGACTAAAAGGCAGCTAACCGTCTACCCCCTACATGCTTGTGTTTACTATGAGGTAGAAAAGACTAAAAGGCAGCTAACCGTCTACCCCCTACATGCTTGTGTTTACTATGAGGTAGAAAAGACTAAAAGGCAGCTAACCGTTTAAAAATTACACTACCCCCTACAAATCCCCCGTGTCTTTTCTTACGGCCTGTAATTTTTCAACCGTAAGTTTCTTCTCCAGGGCATTTAATAACTCCCGAGCTTGTTCTTCAAACTACCCTTCTCTAATACTACCCCCGCCCAAGAGGGATTCACGTTGTTCCATCTCGAGATTTATTCGTTCAACCTGCCCATAGGGAACATAGAACATAGAACATAGAACATCCTTCTTAGTAAGGGCGGTTTCGATCAGTCGTTGAGTTAATCCCCGGACACAGGGAATAACGCAACACCCAAGGGCAGTGAGTACCCCTGCCACCACTATACATGAGACAAGAAAGGGAACGACCACCCCCGTCAATTTACCGAACCAAGCTTCCAACCAGTCCGTGAGGCCAGAGTCGATACCCGGGTTTTCGGCCAGTTCGTCCGCCAATGTGGTGAGTCCATCCAGGGCGCGGGTGATGGACCCATCAGGGGCTGTGTTGTTGGGGATGAAAGTGCAGCACTGAGTGCCTATCATGACACAAACACCCCCCTTCTCTGCCAACATCATATCTAAGGCCAACCTATTTTCCCACGCCATCCTACTAGTGGCGTCCAGTTGTTCTGTTATTCCTTTCACTGCATCCCGGGTATAATTAATGAACCTCTGCTGATTGTAGTAAATATAATTAATCCAATCCACATTCTTATTGATGGTCACCCACCAGAACAGTGACGACTCAAAACCCGCCGCTATCTGGTTCCTAGCCTTGTATTCGTCAGGAACACCCCTGGGGACCCCTATGGCATCTAAATATATGTTATCATCGAAAGAGGTCTCAAAAGCTCTCTCAGTTCTTCCACTAGAACGGGGTTGCTCTTGTTTTTCGAATACCAGGGTGAATGGGATGGCCAATTGAACGATTGCACAAGTGCCCGTCCATTTTTGGGGCAGGGTCGGTCGCAGAACACTCCCATCACAGTACCACCAGAGGTCTGCCCGAGGCACATGAATGTGGGAGTAATTCCCGCCCCCGGTAGTTTCATTGACCAGCCGAATTGATCCGCTGCACTTGTCAAATGTCCCCACATCGTTGTCCCACTGTAGACCCGTCCGAGAGACGCAGGCCTGGTGCGTACCCGTTACCCCTGAGAATGATGGCGGGCGGGGCGCCCCCTCAGACCTGACGGGGGGAAACTTCAAACTCAAGGGTCGACAAGTGGGGTCGTTCCAGGCCTCTCGGTCCTGGTACAGCCTTATCATACAGTCCATGGCTCGTGGGTGTTTCTCCCATCCCAGCGGGAATGGGACCACCTGAGGGTTAGGGCGGGCACTCGTGCATGCGTAGCAATCACTCTTTTTCATGCTCCTCACAGTATATTTGACCCATTCCATCCAGGCATTCGCCTCCCCGTATCCCGTTTCTATTTCAAAGGTCTTTTCCAAATCCGTCGTCTCAATTATTCTAATCTTTTCCTGCTTATCAGTGGTGGATGAGCCCCCAGACTCAGCTTCAATGACCGTGATATACGTGCAGCACAGCTGCATTCCCCCCCATCCTGCCTGGCCCCCAACTCTAATACCCAGTATTGTTCCATTAAGGCTTCCCCGTTCTTTCCCAAGTTCTTTATGGTCAGATAGAGCGGATTGCACTGATTCTGCCCACAATCCCGTCCAGGGGTGATGGGATCACGGACAACTGACACCATCGCCTGGACCCCGGGGGCTGGAGGCCTATTTATGCCTTCCCTACCATACAATTGTAATACTAACGTCTGACCCTGGAATCCCCTTTCTCTCTCGAGGTTCCGCTTAGTTTGATTCAGTTCACCTTTAGTCCTACAGGGCACCAACTCACATAGGTCTAAGCTAAATGTCTGTATTGATTGGTTGGCAAGCACGGAGATGGGGAACCACTGATGGTCCTCTAGTTGTTTTTTCCAGAGGCCAAATTGGGTAACCCGCACACTATGACCCAGCCCAAGGATAATGGCATAGCAAGTTAACAATACGATTGACCGCATTTTGTTGCGACACCCGTAGCCCGAGGGCACAGTTCCTTTAGACTCGCCAAAGTCCGATTAGTTCGTTCTCAGGGTCTCTGTTCCTTAGATGCCTTTGCCAGAGAGGTTCGTTCGTCCTCCGTCGGTTGTGGCACTGGTCCCTTGACTCGAGTGTAATGTGTCCAGCCCTTTTCGGCCGTACGGATAGCCGTTTCGGTAGTCAAAAATACCAGGAAGGGACCATCCCAAGTTGGTTCGAGGGTACGTTGCTTCCAGCTTTTAATCAGGACCCACTGACCCGGCTTGACGGTGTGCACCGCAAACTCGAGGGGCGTCGTCTGTGCCAAAAGTCCCTGTTGGCGTAAATGAGATAGAGCAGACCCCAGAGCCACCACATATTTTTGCACAAACATATCCCGAGACTCAAATACAGGAGGTTCCCCCTTCGGCCCATGGAATGGGAGGCCAAACAGCATTTCGAAAGGGGAGACGCCCAAATCCCGCCTTGGCTGGGTGCGAATTTGCAATAGGGCAAGGGGTAGGCATTTGGTCCAAGGCAGGCCGATTTCACTAGTGAGTTTGGTTAGCTGCTTTTTGATGGTCTGGTTCATTCTTTCGACCTTGCCCGAGCAGGGGGGATGCCAGGGGGTGTGCAAATCCCAGTCAATCCCCATTGCTTGCACTACATTCTGGAGGACGGTCGAGGTGAAGTGGCTCCCCTGGTCAGAGTCAATAGCGCGGGGTAGCCCAAATCGTGGGATGATTTGTTCGAGTAGAATCTTGCTAACCTGAGTTGCCGTTGCCGTGGTAGTGGGGAAAGCTTCCACCCATCCTGTCAGGTGATCTACCACTACTAATAGATACTTCAGGCGACCTATGGGGGGGAGCTCAGTGTAATCTACCTGGACATACTCAAACGGCAAAATCCCAACAACCCATAGGGAAGATGGGGGAGGTGAAGGAGTTCCACCTGGAGCTCCTCCTCCTCCAGCCGCAAGGGTTGTGGTTCGAATATTTTCGCACTAAAAACCCCACCCTTAACTCCTGAAATGTTTAATGTTTTAGTTTGGAAGCCAACCCCCCTAGGATGGAGGGGAATTGAGGACCAGACGGCGCCTGTGTCAACTAAGAAGGTAACATCTTGTCTAAATGGGCCCACCCGTAAATTTACCAGGGGTTCTTGGTAGGCCCGTGTTCCGATCCTCCCCTGACTTCCCTAATCCATTTGTTCACGCTCCATTTCATACATCCCTTCTCTTTCCCTTTTAAACTCGGGACAATCCCTTTTGAAGTGTCCCAGTTTCCCGCAATGGTAACATCCGGCCTTCTGAGGCTGCTCAATTCCATAAGATCCTCCTCTCTCACTTCTGCCCCGTCTCGCTTCTCTCCCTCTCCAACTTTCCTTCGACGTTCCTCTTTCCACCCCATAATCTCCCTCCCCCATTCCGGTGGACTTACAAGCTTCCCGTACGGCTGCCACCATCATTTTTGTCTTATGTTTCTCCCTTATTACATCCCTCTGAACGTACACCTTCTGTGCTTCCCGTAATAATTCTGCAACATCCTTTTCAGCCCAATCCTCCACTTTCTGTAATTTCTTCTGAATGTCAGGCCATGACTTAGTCACAAAGTGCACCTTAAGCATGCCCTTGCCTATTTCCCCATCGGGGTCTAAACCTGAATACTTTCGCATGGACTCCCGCAAACGGTCTAAAAACTCACTCGGGGATTCATCCTTTTCTGTCCAACTTCGAATGCTTTCGCTAAATTCCGCTGTTTGGGCACGCAGGTTTGGATCCCCCTGATTATAAGGCTTCTGAGATCTGTCATATTGGCCCGTCCCCCCGCGTCGTTATGATCCCACCGGGGGTCATCTAAGGGGTACTTCTGCTCTCCACGCTGAGGGCCGTCCTGATGCTCCCTATCCCAAATGGCCATTGCACTATTCTGGATCATAACAATTTCATCGTAATTAAATAGTATTCTCATCATGGCCTGCAGTTCAGCCCATGTGTATATACTGGGCCACAGAAATTGGTCCAGTTGTATTCCCACACTGACGGGGTCGTCCAGTAGACGGGGTAGTTCATTACGGAGTTGCCGGATATCCCCAGAATTTAAAGGTTGTACTACGAACCTGGTCCGTTCGTTCCCAAACGGCACCTCTCGTAAGGGGTTCAGCTGTTCAATATTGTCACTCCTCCCAGCTCTCAATCCCTCTTCTCGACCTTTCCGCATCTCGAGTAAACTCATTTCCTAGTGCCTGGGGTGAGTTCTGCGCCCCCTCCTGTGCCCCCCCCCCCCCCGCACCCAGCAGTCTCTTCCTCACTGCTCGTAGCCTGCTGGGACTCGGATTTATCCGTCGCAGGAGGGAGATTGTTGTAATCAGGCTTGATCCGTGAGCCGAAGAGACTGCCCCCCCCCCGGCAATAATGATTTCATCCCGGATGAGCCCCCAATTGTGCGAGATAAGTGGCTGTCCGGCCCTATCTCCGGACACTTTTATCTCCCTTCCCAGGAACAAAGACACGGAGGAGTCTGTCCAAAACTTTTTCGTTCAACGTTGCAAAGTCGGGTGTTGTTCCCAAAGGTACACACACACAAGCATAGTAATCTCCACGCATTCTATACATGTATATGTGGGCTGGGTCTTCTACTGCTGTCTTGACCAATGAGTGCTAGGGTTCCCCACTGTTTTCCTTCTTTGGGTTCTGGTGCCTGCGATTATTTTGATATTCACTTGGCCAATCAGTGTTCGAGCTCCCCGTTCTTTCCTTCTATGGATGATGTTGTACAACTGTGGTTAAGGGCGGTCTCTCAACTATCGAGGAAAGCTGTTACAATTGTTTCATTCATATAAACGTGGGGGTGGTCCGGCAACAGTTTCGAGTGTCTGCTTGTGTTTACTATAAGGTAAAATGCAGCTAACCGTTTAAAAATTACACTACCGCCTACACAAGTTCCCCTCCCATCTTTCCATTTCTGACCTTCCTAATGCACTTTACCCTGGCACATTAAGCTGTCAATCCTTTCTCCCCTGAATCATATTTCCGCAATAGCTACACTATCCCAGTCCCATGTACCTATCCACACCCGGAGTTCATCGATCTTAACTATCACCCCTTTTGCATTGAAATAAGTGTAAATTAATCCAACAGGCATTCCTTGTTCCCCGTTTTGTTCCAGCCTGACCTGTCTTTTCACATTACAAATCCTGATTACTCTATCTCTTTCCAGCCTCGTACTTGCATCGCTGCTCTTGCGGTTAACACCCCCCTGCCAATCTCCTTTCAACTCTCTCTTGCAGCACTAGCAAAACTGGCTGCAAAGATATTGGTGCCCTCTCCAGTGCATGTGCAACCTGTCCCTCTTGAACGGGTCACCTTTGTCACAGAAAAGATCCCAATGATCTAAAAATCCGAATCCCTGTCCCCGCACCAATTATTTAGTCGCGTATTTATTTGCCATGTTCTCCTATTTTTAATTTCACCTGCTCATGACACTGGAAGTAATCAAGAGATTACCACGGTCATGGTCTTGGTTTTTAATTTTCCTCCTCGCTCTCTGTAATCACTCTGTAGGACCTCATTCCTATATCTACCTCTGTCATTTGTGCCAACGTGCACAATGACTTCTGGCTGCTCTGCCTTCCCCTTGAGAAGGTTCTGCAGCTGCTCTGAGACATCCTGGCCTCTGACACCTGGGAGGCAACACACCATCCTGGATTCCGGTTTGAGGCCACAGAATTTTCGATCTCTCCCCCAACAATCGACTCTCCTACCTCTAAGACCCAATTTATCTTTTCCCATTCCCGCTGTGCCCCAGAGCCAGTTGTACTGCAACCAACCTGGCTACTGTTGCTTTCCCTTGCACGGTCATTTCCCGACACCCACATATTCCCTCACCCCCCAAATCAGTATCCAGAATGGTATATTTGTTTTCAAGGGGAATAGCCACAGAGGATTCCTACACTCTCTGCCTACTCCCTTTGCCATTCCTAGTGGTCGCCCAGCTACTCTCTGCCTAGAACACGACAGGAAGCAAGGAACGCCTGTTGGATTAAATAGCGTTTATGAAAAGACAACAGGGCTGACAAGTAAGGCAGATGAACTCTTTACATGGGACTGGGATGTGACAGTCATTGCAGAAACAGGCTAAGGGAGGGACCTGGCTGTGACCACCTCACTAAAGCTCTTATCTATGAAGTTCTCAGTATCTCGGATGACCCTGAGAGCAGCCAGCTACAGCTCCCGAACACTTCCCATACAAGTGTAGTCATCAGGGACAGTGGAAGTCTTCCTGAGGTCCCACATCCCGCAGCAAGAACGTGTGACTGCCCTAACTGCCATCTTGACTGCTGTCAGACTAGCATTAAAGGGACTTTATCTGAGCTTACCTGCACACTTTGCTGAACTGCTGCTTACTGAAGCTTCTCGAACCAAAGCATTACTACCTACTCTGCCAATTACAGCATGTCAATCGACCACTCCACACATAGTTTTGGTTAGAGAAGGAGGGAAACACTTTTTTAATTTCAAAAATATACTTTGCTCATAAAATATTTTGATGATATACAATTGATGATGCGATTCCTATGTGCACATTGCATTTCTTTTGATAAAGAGATTAGAATTAATCCTTCGTATATACAAGTCTGTACGTTTACCATCCATGTATTTAGCTGAGTTGTCAGCGGAGCCCACTTTCTGAGTGGGCCCACTGTTGGTGGACAGACATTACTGCGCCTTAGTGGCAGCTGCCCCAAGATTCAGCGCCTCCCTCAACACATAGTCCTGGACATTGGAATGTGCCAGTCTGCAACACTCAGTCGGGGTCAACCCCTTCAGCTGGAAGATCAACAGGTTTCAGACAGACCAAAGAGCGTCTTTGACCGAGTTGATGATCCTCCAGGCACAGTTGATGTTCGTCTCGGTGTGTGTCCTAGGGAACAGACAATAGACCATGGAGTCCTGTGTCACGGATCTGTTTGGAACGAAGCTCAACGAACGCCGCTGCATTCTTCTCCAGAGTTCCTTTTCATAGGCACATTCCAGAAGGAGGCGTGTAACAGTCTCGTCTCCTCATGTGACACCAGGAACCCTGAGTAAACTGTGGTCAATGTGAATCGAAGGAAATTCTGTGCTGGTAATTTTCTCACTGTGCAATGATACCTTCCCCAGAGCTATTGGGAATAACAAATAAACTCTGCCCTTGCTAGTGCCTTCCAAAACCATGGATAAATCTGTCCAGTTAATAACATCAAGACATATTATGTTTTTCCAGTTTGGTCAAACTCTCAGAAAGACTTTAGCTTGCAGGTTGTGTGCCACCCCAAAGAAATCAGTACGTTTCACGAAGATTATGATCCTGATTATTTTCAATTAGTTACTTTCTGAGGACTCATCGTGCAATGTCAGTGCCACTGAGAGCCACATTTTCTCTGTCCAACAACATCGTATCACATTGGGTCAAGGCTGCAGAACTCCACATTCTAATTTATTCCCCAGCTCATTCGCCATGCTCACCAGATGTAGTAGGCTCCCGAATGTGCAACAATATAGAGATACCCATGATACTCTGGAAGCCTCCTGACTTCCCATACCCTACCCTCTGACTCCATGCCCTCCCTCAACTCGACCTCCTGTCGTATATTCACCATCCCTCCTGAACTTCCACTCTCTGATACTGAATGTTCTGAACTCAGCAAATATCTGACCTTTGCCTCTCCGTGCCACCACCTTAATGAATTTTGGTCTCGACATGATGTTGAACTGTTCTTCTGCTGTCTTCGTCTCAGTGCCCATTGTTTTGGACAAGATTCTTCTCCCTATCCAATAGACCCCGTCACCCAGCTCCAACACTCTCTCTACACCTGGACCCCACCCTCTCCCCTTTTATCTGAACTCAATCTGTTCATTAAGAACTCTCGACGTGACATTGGTTGTCTTCATTTCTTTTCTCCCCCCTCTTCCAAACCAACATATCACCCTCTGAAATAACTGCACACCATGTGCTTATATTCAACCCTGACTGTGTTATTCAGCCTGTGCTGATAAGGGTGGTGCTGCTGTAGTCTATTGGACTAACAGCTACATTGCAGAGACTGAGCACCCGCTCTCAGATATCTCCTCTTATCTTCCCCTGGACCATGACCCCATCATGGCACATCAGGCCATTGTCTCAACTACGAAAATTGACCGCATTCAATCTGGAGATTACCGCCCCACTTGACGCCTCCTTCCTTAATTGCCTCATGCTGATGGCTGTCTGATAGCAGAGCTCGATTCCATCTCTTCCTGAAAATCCAGAAACAGAACTGCCTGAGCAGACCCATTGCTTCACCCTGCTCCTGCCACACAGAGGGGGTGCATGGATACACACGTGACGGTGTTCTACCTGTTTCTTCATGGCGTACATAGTCCATTCCGTGTTCCAGTTCTATTCCAGACCCCTTCCTCTTTCTCCGATACAAAGATGTTATCATCGCTGCTGCTTCTCTCTCTTGCCCAGAATTAGAAACGTTCATTCATTTCACTTTGGGTTTTCACCCCTCCCTTTCACCTGATCCACGGGTGACTCCTCCCTTCCTTTCCTCGACGTCTCTGCTTCCAATTCTGAGGATAGACCAACCCTTGATATTTAGTATTAACCCACCAACTCCTAAAGCTGTCTGGAGCAGACATCCTCACACCCTGTTTCCTGAAAAGACTCCAATTCATTCTCTCAGTTCATCCATCTCCACCGCATTTCTTCTGATGATGCCAAATTCAACATGGACGCCTTTTACATGCCCACAATGTTCCTCAAACAAAGATTCCACGCGCTGTTGTCAAGAGGGTCCTCAACTTGGTCTGACTCATTTCCTGCACGTCCAGCCTCCCCCTCCACTTCCCTACTGCTGCAGACTTCCCCTTGTCCTTACCTACCATCCCACCAGCATTCACATGCAGAGGACCATCAGCCACATACCCACCTCCACCCCCCCCCACCACTCAAGAGAGATGCCACCATCAGACACATATTCGCCGCCCCTCCCTTGTCCGCCTTCGACAGGGACCAATCCCTCCAGGATACATCTGTCCGCTCTTTATTCACTCTCAACACCTCCCCGCACCCCCCACCGCATGTCCACTTCACTTTCCCTTGCCGAAGGTGCAACACTTCACCACTTACTGCCCATCCTCATTATCCAAGGGCCCAACCTTAACTCCCAGGAGAAACAGCATCTTATCAACATATTCCACAATCTAGCCCACTGCATTCGCTGCTCATAATGTGGTCGCCTTCTACATTGGAGAAGTGAAGAGTAGGCTACTTGGCTACTTCGCAGAACATCTATGTTGAACGTCTGCAAAAGACCCTGAGCTTCCAGTTGCCTGCCCGTTAATATCCTATCCTGTTTACTGGCCATTATCTCTGTGTCAGGCTTGCTGCAATGTCCCAGGAAAGCTCCGCTCAAGCTGGAAGAACAACACATCATTTTCCTCATATGGTCCCTGCAGCCCTTCAGACTGAAAATCAAGTTCAATAATTTTAGGGCCTGAACTCCTCAATATCCTTGCCCCCTACCCATACAACAGGCCTAGTCCTCACATAACCTTCCATTACTCACCCTCTATTGTTAGCTACTAATCGTTTCCATTAACACCTATCCAGCCTCTTCTGCATATCAACCACATTTTCCTAGCTGACATCAGTTCTGAGGAAGTGTCACTGGACCCGAAACGTTAACTCTGATTGCTCTGTACCGAAGCTGCCAGACCTGCTGGGCTTTTCCAGCAAATTCTACTTTTGTTTCAACATTTTCATGGCAAGTTCTCACAATGCAATACATCAACGATATTTAGAGCCCTGTCAAACGTAGGAACTTTGTAATTTCTCATTTAATGTCCACAACAAATTACTCGAGATTCAACTGAGATAACGGTTTTGCTGATATCATTCTGATCAGACAATTTGTCACAGTTCCGAAAGAAAAAGAAATCGAAAGAACTGAAGCAAAACTTTGCAGGTCAGATAACATCTGAGAAGAGATGCACAGACTTAACCTTTGATTCCAATATGACTTTTCAGAACAGTGTCTCGTCATATTCGATATGTTAACTCTGTTTCTGTCTACAGATACTTCCTTATCTGTTGCATTTTTCCACCATTTTCAGTTTGTATTTCATATTTCCATATCATTATATTTCATGATTCGTGTCAGGTCTATATGTTGAACTTGGTTATATTTGGACAATTTGATCCTTTCCAATTCCTATTATATTTAGTGCGTCTGTGGCACTTGTATTACAGCTGAAGTCTGTTTCTTTTTGAAGTATCAAATGAAAAAAATCTTTTTAAGAATATCCAGCAAATCTCAGGAAATCCACTTTGTTTGAAAAGACATTTTAGAGGCAGCTGAACTTCATGAACTGATAGGAATAGATTATTGGCGATTGAACACTCTGTGTCCTTCATTGAACAAGCTTATTTCCCTACTCTCCAAAGTCTTTCAATATATATATCACCATATATATATGCTGTTTCCTTGTGTTTTATGGTTAATTCTATCTGTCAGAAAGAGTGATCATGATTGGGGAATATCATTGAACTGTCCATGCAGTCTCCCCATGGCTTTCAGTTGCCAGTATACAGAGCACTGGGAGACAGGCAGTTCCAAAATATTTCGCGAGAGAAACAGGAGGCCAGTCAGTCAAATAGAGAGAAAGGAAAGCCACTGCACCCATTTCATGCCATCTTCCAGCCAATGTCATATTCATTTCAACCTGACTCATTAATTCATAGGTCTTAATGAATAAGTTCATTGTTCTTATCACTTTTGGTTTTGGACTGAGGCCGAAAAGCGTAAAAATTACTTCTTCACAGCAAATAAAACTGCATTAAAATGTTTGTCAATTTATATAAATAAATTACAGAAGCAAATTCAGAATGGAAGTTCCAAAGTTGCCTTATTAGAGCAGCGAGAGGAACATTCAGAAAAGTCCACACTTCCTAATCCCATATACAGTAGTAGGTTTTGTTTTGTGAGAAGTGGAGGCACGTGGTAATAAACAAGAAAACAGAGATTTAAAAAACTGTGTTGCTCGAAAAGCGCAGCAAGTCAGGCAACATTCAAGGAACAGGAGAATCGACGTTTCGGGCATAAGCCCTTCTTCAGGAATGAGGAGGGTGTGCCAGGCAGGCTAAGATAAAAGATAGGGAGGAGGGACTTGGGGGAGGGGCGTTGGGAATGCAATAGGTGGAAGGAGGTTAAGGTGAGGGCGATAGGATGGAGAGGGGGTGGGGGCGGAGAGGTCGGGAAGAAGTTTGCAGGTCAAGAAGGCGGTGCAGAGTATGAGGGTTAAACATCTCTGGGACACCCGCAAAACCAACCCAACCGCTGCGTGGCTTAATACTTTAACTCTCCCTACCACTCCGCCAAGAACATGCAGGTCCTTGGCCTCCTCCATCGCCAGACCATGGCAACACGACGCCTGGAGGACGAGCGCCTCATCTTCCGCTTAGGAACCTTCCAACCACAAGGGATGAATGCAGATTTCTCTAGCTTTCTCATTTCCCCTCCACCCACCTTTTCTCAGTCCCAACCCTCGGATTCAGCTCTGCCTTCTTAACCTGCAATCTTCTTCTCGACCTCTCCACCCCCACCCCCTCACCGGCCTATCACCCTCACCTTAACCTCCTTCCACCTATCGCATTCACAACGCCCCTCCCCAAGTCCTTCCTACCTACCTTTTATCTTAGCATGCTTGGCATACGCCCCTCATTCCTGAAGAAGGGCTTATGCCCGAAACGTCGATTCCCCTGCTCCTTGGATGCTGCCTGACCTGCTGCACTTTTCCAGCAACACATTTTTAAGCTGTAATCTCCAGCATCAGCAGTCCTCACTTTCTCCAAGAAAACAGAGATCACAGGGTACTTAAAAAGAGTGAGGCATCACACAGGCGGCGTGCAGAGCAAGATCGACGTTAGCACATTTGATATTATTTGAAGTTAGAGAGGGCAATTCATCAGTATAATGCAGGTGTTTGCAGGAGATAATTATCTGGGTGGGAGAGATCTTTGATGTTGCGAGACTTTCTGCGACAATGAGAAGTATAAATGGTGTCTGTGGATGAGATGTTGGCTTCTGTGATGGTGTGGGCTGTGCACACAACTTTCTGTACGTTCTCATGGTCCTGGGCAGGACAGTTACCATGTCAGACGATTATGCACTCGAATAGAATGTTTTCAGTTGCCAGTATATAGAAAACTGGGAGACAGGCAGTTCCAAAATAGTTCGCAACAGAAACAGGAGGACAGTCAGTCAAAGAGAGAAAGGAAACAAAACAAGGAAACAAACAGTCACATGGACAGGGTGAAGGGGAGAGAGTAAACCCAGGGGGACAAACAGAAAACAGAGAAAAGGAAAACACAGGGAAACGGAGTGAGAGAAACAGTGAGGGACAAATGATATGGGGAGCTGGGTTGGGTGGGTCGCACAGAGCTGGGGGTACGGATCATGAGAAGCTGGAGGTGAGGACTGGAGGGAGCTCAGAGTGAGGATCAGAGGGAGCTGGAGAGTGGGAGGTGAGGATTTATTGTCACCTGTATCAAGATGTCCAGGCAGATGATAATGAGCAAGGATGTACAGAACAATGGCTGTAAAACATGTCTGAGAGGCATTAGGTTACGTTGCACAGAGCGTGCGCGAGGTGAGATCAACATGAACAAGATCAGCATTATCTAAGATTAGAGAGTCCATTCAGTTTGACAACGGCTGGGAAGAAGCTGTTCCTGAACCTGCTGCTGCGTGTGTTCAAGCTTCTGTATCGTCGAGCCTGATGAAAGTGGTTGTAGGAGATCATTACTGGGGTGTGATGAGCCTTTGATAATATTAGAACAAAGAACAAATAAAATTACAGAACAGGAACAGGCCCTTTGGCCCTCCAATCTTGAGCTGATTCAGATCCTCTGTCTAAACCTGTCGCCTACTTTCTGTGGGTCTGTACCCCTTTGCTCCCTGTCCAGAAAAATATCTTAAATGGCCCTATCGTATCCACTTCTACCAGCTCCGCTGGCAACGCATTTCAGGCACCCACCACCCTCTGTGTAAAGAACTTGCCATGCAAGTCACCAATAAACTTTTCCCCTCTCAATTTGAACTCGTGAGCCCTGGTAATTGAATCCCGTTCTCTGGGGAAAAGCTTCTTAATATCCACCCTGTCTACACCTCTCATAATTTTGTAGACATCAATCAGGCCCTCTGTCAATGTCGTCTTTCTAATGAAAATAATCATAGTCTACTCACGATATTTTCACAGCTAGCGTCCTTCATCCCAGACAATCTCCTGGTGAATGTCCTGTGCACCCTTTTCAAAAGCATCCACATCCTTTTGGTTATGTGACGACCAGAACTCGACGCAATATTCCAATTGTGGCTGAAATAAAGTCTTATACAACTGTGACATGTTTTGCTAACTCTTGTTCTTAATACCCCGTCCAATGAAGGAAAGCATACCATATACCTTCTTGACCATTCCACTGACCTGCCATGGGTGTACAGGAAGTACAGTTGGGGACTGAGGACACAAACGTGGATGTACAGTGAGTCCAGTAGGGGTCCGAGGACACAGCTGTGGGTATACAGGGAGGATGGAAAAGGGCTGGGGGCACAGCCGTGGGTGTACAGTGAGTACAGCTGGGGGCTGAGGGCACACCCATGGGTGTTCAGTGAGCACATTAGGGGCTGAGGACACAGCTGTGGGTGGACAGGAAGTACAGTTGGGGGCTGAGGATACAAACGTGGATGTACAGTGAGTTCAGTAGGGGTCCAAGGACACAGCTGTGGATATGCAGGTGGATGGCAAAGGGTTGAGGACACCGCTATGGTTGTACAGGGAGTACAGTAGGGGGCTGAGGGCACAGCCATGCGTGTAAAGTGTGTACAGTAGGGGGATGAGGGCTTATCCTTCTGGAACTCCTGTGTTGAGTGTTATTGTGGAGGAGGTGCAGTTACCTGTCTTCATTCATCGTGATGTGTGTGTCAGAAAGCTGAGGATCCAGTGGCAGAGGGAGGAGATGAGACTATAGTCATGGGGTTTTGTGATCAGTCTGGAGGGGATATTGATGTATGATGTAGGTGCCTTTGTTGTCCAGATGTCCCAGGGAGGAGTGCAGTGTTCGGGATATGGTATCCATTGTGGACCCATTACATCAGTCAGCAAATTATTCGTGATTTGGGCAGGCTGGAAGACTGGAGGTGGTGTGGATCATAACCAGTCTCTTGAATCACTTCATATTTATTGAGTTCGGAGCCACTAGGCGGTAATCATTAAAGTTGCATGAGCTTTCTCACTTACTTTCTTCACCTTCTTGAAGCAGGCTGGAATGTGGGCGTCAGGGGGAGAAGCTGAAGATGTATGTAATTACCTCTGCCAGTTGGTCCAGACAGGATCTGAGTGCTCAGCCTGGAACATCAACCAAGCCTATCACTTTCCTTGATTTGACTCACAGGAAGACTTATCATGCCTGCAGCGGTGACAAAGGGCACAGGTACATCCGAGGCTGTCGGGGCAGATTACAACCTAACAGTCACACAGTTATTCATCATAGCCAACCCCTCCCCTACCTCCCTCCGTCGTCATGAAGACACAGTGACATTGGTCGGTGTAAGCGCCACACAAGTAGTGTCGAGATAGAGTGACATCAATACACTGGGATTGTGCACCATCAAGTCCTGTGTCACCAAAATGGGGTAAATTCACAACAAAAGGGTCGAAGCATGTGCTCCTACTGAGTGTCAGTGGCGCAGAGAGTGAAGAGTTTACAGGTATAATTCCAATCAATCCACTATGTTAACCTCAATGGAGTCAATATCTAGAGTGTTGGCCTTTGTAGATCAGTGGACAGTCCTTTGGGAATTCAGGAAACATCTTATACAAGAACCACCTGGACCAAGGATTGAGGGAAGTTTTGCTAAGTTTGCAGATGATACAATAATGGTTGGACGGCCAAGTGATATAGAGGAAGTGGGGAGGCTGCAGGAAGACTTGGACAGTTTAGGACTATGAGAAAACACGTGGCTGATGGAACGTAATATGGGAACGTGTGAAATTATGCCGTTAAGTAGGCTGATTAGAGGCAGACACTATGTTCTAATAGGATCCACTAAATCTGAAGCACAAAACGATTTTGAAGCATTCGTCCTGTCTTATTGTTAATCCGCAGGTTCAGTTGGCAGTTTGGAAAGCAAATGCAATGTTAGCATTCATTTCAAGAGTCTTTGAAAAGTCATACTGCTGAGAATGCAATGGACTATGTTGGAGGTGATCCATCCTGGGGATGACAGCTTGCCATATGAGCAGCATTTGAGGGCTCTTTTATCCATACTCGATGGAATTTAGAAGAATGGGAGGCGAGGCATCTGATAGAAACTGATCGATTACTGCAAAGATTGATACAGTCAACATTTAGAAGACATTGCCACTAGTCATAGAGACTATCACAAAATAGCACAGTTTCAGAGTGAAGGAATCGGCTGAATGACCTAAATCTATTGCTATATCTCATGCCCTTATGATCATATGGTCTACTATTCAGTGCAGAATTATAAGTCTCTGACATGCTTTTGTAATCATGGTATTTGTATGTTGTTTTGCCTTCACATTCTGGTCAATGTTAACAACTGTGATACGGACGGTGGGAGGATTCAATGTTGGCCAGTAGTCCATTAGTATTTTGAATATGAGCTCCTATCTGTGAGTCTCATGTGGCGGGAGCACATTGTCTCCATGATGATTGTCATTTTCCGTCTGGTATTTTTTGAAGAATCGATCCTGCAACGCCAGTATTGTTAAATTTAACAAAACGGTGCAATTTATCACAAAACTCAGCAACAATGTGTCATCGAATACTGAACACCCTTCGAATAACAGAAAGGTCTAAAATGTTCAATATTAGAAACATAGGTTTCCTGTTCGTGTTCAAACTAGATAACCTGTCCCATCGAGATGATCAACTTGGAACGATTTGGAAAATCTTTTTTGGATGTGGGCATCGCTGGATGGGCCCAGCAATTCTTGCCCGCCCCTAGTTGCCCCCTTGTGAAGGTGGTGCCGAACTGCCTTGTCGAACTGCTGCAATCCACCTGCTGTGTGTTGACCCACTCGTGATTAAGGAGGGAATACCAGGGTTTTGACCCAGCAACAGTGAAGGAACGGCGATCTATTTCCAAATCAGGATGTTAACTGGTTTGGAGGGGAATTTGAAGGTGGTGGTGTTCCCAAAAGTCTACTGCCCTTGTCATTCCAGATGGAAGTGTTCGTGAGATTGGAAGGAGCTGTCTGAGAATCTTTGAGGAATTTCTCCACCATTGTGTCTTATAGATAGTACAAACTGCTGCTTCTGAGTGACATTGTTGAAGGGAGTGAATGCTTGCGGATGTTGTGCAAATCAAATGGGCTGTTTTGTCCTGGATTATGTCAAGCTTCTTTAGTGTTGTTGGGGCTGCACTCATTCAGGTAAGTGAGAATATTCCATCTCATTCCTGAATTGTGCCTTGTAGATGATGAACAGGCTTTGGGTAGTCAGGAGGTGAGTTACTCGTACATTATTCCCAGCATCTGATCTGCACTTATATTCATGTGGCGAGTCCAGTTGAGTTTCTGGTCAATGATACCCCCCCCCCCCCCACCCCCAGGATATTGATAATGGGTTAGTGATGATAATGCTGCTGAATACGAAGTGATTATATTGTTTCTTATTGGTGATACTCATTGTCTGAATTTTTATGGCGCATGTTACTTGCCACTTGCCAGCCCAAGCCTGGATGTTGTCCAGATCATGTTGCTTTGGGCATGGACTGCACCGCATCTGACCATTTGCGAATGGTGCTGAACATTGTGGAGTCATCATCGGATATCCCCACTCCCGACCTTATGATGGAAGGAAGGTTATTGTTGAAGCAGCTGAAGATGTTTGGACCTAGGACATTATCCTAAGGGACTACTGCAGAGATGTTCTGGAGCTGAGATGACTGACCTCCAACAACAATGACCATCTTCCTATCTGTCAGGTATGACTCCAATAATGCAGTATTGGCCCGGGATACCATCTTTGCTAGGGCTCCTTGATGTCACATTTGGCAGAATTCAGCCTTGCTGTCAAGGGCTGGAATTCAGTTCCCTTTTCTATGTTTGAACCAAGACTGTGACGAGCTCAGGAGCTGAGTGACCCTGGCAAAACCCAAACTGGGCCTCACTGAGCAGGTTAGTTTTGAGCAAGTGCGGTTTGATAACACTGTTGATGACACCTTCCATCATTTTACTGATGATGGAGAGTAGACTGATAAGGCAGTATTTGGACGGGTTAAATCTGTCCTGCGTTTTGTGTACAGAACATATCTGAGCAGTTTTTTCCCATTGTCAGTTTGTAAGCATACTGGAACAGCTTGGCTCGGGGAGAGGGAAATTCTGGAGCACAAGCCTTCTGGACTATTGCCGGCATGTTATCAGGGCCCATAGCCTTTAAAATATCCAGTACCTTCAACCATTTCTGGATATCAGTTCATCTCATTTGTTGAAGACTGCTACCTATAATGATGGGGACCACGGGAGGTGTCCGAAATGGATCATTCACTCAAAACTTCTATCTTTTGCATTGATGTTCTGGGCTCTTCGATCATTGAGGATGGGGATATTTGTAGAGACTCCTACTCTAGTGAGTTGCTTAATGGTCCACCACCATTCATGATTGGATTAACAGGACTGCAGAGCTTAAATCTGATGCATTGGTGCTGGGATCGCTAAGCTCTGTCTGTCCTTTGCTGTTTATGCTATCTGGCACGCAAGTATTTCTGTTTGGAAGCTTCAGCAGATTAACATTTTATCATTATATATTCCTGGTTCTGCTCCTGGCGTGCCATCCTGCACTCTCTATTGAAACACGGTTAATTCTCTGGTTTGATGCTAATGTTTGAATGGGGGAGGTGGGGGGGGGGGGGGCATGCTGGGCCATGACGTTACAGATTGTACTGGAGAAAGTTATGCTGCTATTGATGGTCTGCAGTGTCTTATGGACGCTCAGTCTTGAGTTGGTAGATCTGATAAACGTCTGTGCCATTTACCATGGTGATATTGCCACACAACACAATAGAGTTTATGGAGACAATAGACTTTGTCTCCACAAGGACAGTGTGGTGGTCACTTTTACCAATACTGTCATGGACAGATACATCTGCAGTTGGTAGAATGGTAAGGATGAGGTCAGGTATGTTTTTTACCCTCTCGCTCATTCCGTCACCACCTTCTGCAGACCCAATCATGTAGCTATGTCCTTAGGAGCCGACCAGCATGATCAGTAGTACTGCTGCCAAAACCACTCTTGGCAGTCGACTTGGAAATCCCCCAGCCAGAATACACTTTGTGCCCTTGCCACAGTCAATGCTTTCTCCAAGTGTTGTTTAACATGAAGGAGGAATGATTCAGCTGAGGAACGACGTTACGTGGTAATCAGTAAGAGACACCTTTGTCCATTTGTCCATGTTTAATTTCTGTTATTTCTGTAAGGTATGATTCCGTGAGTATGGCTATGTCAGGCTGTTGCTTACCTAGTCTGTAAGGCAATTGTTCCAATGTTGGCACCAGACCTCAGATGTTAGTAAGGAAGACTTTGCAGGTTCGACAGTGATGTTTCTAATGTTGACTTTTCTGATGCTCATTTCGATGCCAAGTGGTCCATCCGGTTTCATTTGTTTGAAACTTTGTAGCGATTGGTACAACTGAATAACTCACTAGACCATTTCATAGGGCGATTAGGAGTCAATCATATCGCTTTGGGTCTGAAATTACACGTCAACCAGACCAGGTGCGGTTGGAAGATTCCTTCATTGCAGGATATTAGTGAACCAGGTGGATTTTTCTGACAATCGGCAATGATTTCATTCTCATCAGTCGATTCTTAATTCCAGGGATATTCTTACAATATTGAACTGAATTTCCACCATCTGCAGTGGCGGGATTCGACTCAGCTGCCATTTCTTATGTTGCCTGTTTTTCAATCATTGCTTATGTTATTCTGGAATCTCATCCTTCATTAAATCCTGATTGAAATATACAGCCTTCTCGATTGCTCGAACTTCATTCAGTCCACTTATTTTGAACAGACATTTCAAGGCAGCTGTACATCAGAGAAGAGCAGGAAAAGATAATGGGTGATTGTGCACTGTACATGCCACCGGACCAACAGGTCTGCCCACGAGGTATTTATTGTGGGTCAGAGTACCTCAGAATTATTTTGGAATGGATGGAGGCCATTCAGCCCATCGTGGAGTCGCAAGCTCTCCAATTGCACAATTGGAGATCGACAGAGTGTTTGAAGATATATTGTGTGACAATTAAATAAACTGAGAGAAAGCAAGTGAAGTGAGATAAACTGAGAGAGGCTAGAAAGGGGAGCGACAGACTGAGTGCAAGAGGAAAAGGTGTTAGATGAGGGTGAACTTAGATAGATCAGAAGACCGCAGACAGAAGTTAGAAGCTTTATTTAGAAATTTCTCTGGACGGCAAACCCTTTGTCTGTGCGCCATACACTGTGAGCACTGTGCTGATACTGGCTGTCATCCCAGATTATTTATTTCCAATAATATCACAGAGCTTGGTTTCTGACAGCTAAACAAAACCCACTCGCCCAATAGATTGGTTCCATGGAGAAAGCAGAGTTTGGAAGTAGACTGTGCCAAGAGCAGCAGGAAATGATAACCAACACGACCCCCCCCCCCCCCCTTCCCCGATACTGTATGAGAGACTAGTCCAGAGAATCTTAGTGAGGGGACTCACTGACAGAGAGGAAATCACGATCTCAGCTGTGAGTCAAATAATGATTGATAAAGTTTGCACACCACTTCTCTAGTTATGTAAATCACATTTCAATTTATATAGCTCAATATCAGGAGTGTATTTTAACAACCTTATCTCTTTGTACTTTGCATATATTGTTGTTTGCAGAAAATCATTTTGTTCCTGTATTTTATATTGTAGAAAAAAATTTCATTAATATTGTCCCTGTTAATTCCTCATTGTAGATGTATTCTTGAATCTGTTCTTCATATGAGTTATAAAGAGTAATGTTCCAATTCTGGTAACTGGGGAACATCACTGTCTCTCCACCCTCCGCCATGTCCTCCAGACCTCTCCGTCTTCTGCCTTTTCCCCAATATCATAATCACAATGTACTCGAAGTCCATTAAATTACACTTTATGACAGTTCCTTAACATCGATAACATCAACAGCATGACCCACAGCTGCCCTCTCTGATCCTGGAATAGCAATCTGCACTGTGTTTGTTATGTGCAATTCTCCGTTGACATATCAACGCCATTTGTTTGTTGTAACCTTCGTTTTCTTTGGCACATTTTGCTATCAGATCATGGATGATAGTTGTTCTCTCAATATTTTACTGATTTTGCAATGACTGATCAGTATTTACTGGATTTATTTCTGTATACAAGAACAGAGAAGCATGTTTATGTCCTGTTAAGCCTCTGGAATTACTTCCATATCCAAGGCAGACTAATGAATACACACAATCAATCTGCCATCTTCAACATTCCTTCCTTCAGTCACACTCACATATCACACACAGAACGCACAAATGTTTGAAGGTATTTTGAATTTTAATAAATTAGCATTTAATTCAAAGGGGATAACTGGAGCTATTTGTTCAGCGAATGTAAATATGTCAGTCTCCATGAATCCTATACGCCCCTAGAGAGGTTCTCTCTTCTACTAATAAGGGAATGCTTTCAGTGTTGTATCCCATAGTATAAGCGGGAGCATGTCCAACAGCAGTAACAGGGATTTGCAGCATCAGAGAGAAGGGCAGGATAGTTGGGAATCTGGGAACACTAGACTGGAATGTTCCAACAATGGATCAGAATCTGAGAACATTAGACTGGAATGTTCCAACAATGGACAGGGGTTTATCCTATGGTCTTTACTGGCTTTCCCAGCCTTGGATATCATTAGTGTCGCGGATTGAAGATGTACTGATGGTTATCCACGCTAGTTACTATCCTATCCTTGCTATATTTGGTGTTCCTGGTAACTCACTCTGTCTTCTAGTGAAATGGTCTGAACTGAATCGATGGTCATGATATGTAGATTTTGGAAAGGTGTAAACCAATGTTTTCAGTTCGAATCAAATATACCATTCCTTAGAAATTATAACTCGCAAATTATTATTTACAAATTACTCACCAATATGCAAGGATAAAACGCACTGTTCTCAACTTCTTTGATTCATTTTCTCCTGAAAAGTGTACATCTCCATATCCTCCCAACATACCAATCCTGTCCAGTACCACCATTAAGGCGATCCAGTCTCCTCCTCAACCTCAGTTCAATTCCTGAATAAACCATCGTTTGTGCCTTTGCTAATTCCAGATGCATCTGTTTCGACTCCCTTCTTACCACGTGCCCATTGCAAAATAATTGCACTTGAGATGTTTAACTTGTCTCTCCACAAAATCTGAAAGATGGGCAGACAGTTTATGGTGGGTCACGTCATAGGCTCGTATTCTAGAGCCAGAGAATAATAATCTGTTGATACCGTTTTGCCTTATGCCCATTAGAGAATGCAGTGGGTCATCCTTCTCTGGTCAAGTCTCTGTTTAACTGCAAACCTACGGCAATTTGTTTTACTCTTGATTGTCCTGTGGAACAGCTGAAACAGCCACTCAGTTCAAGACCGGTATAACACGCTGGCCTGACCAGAGCTGCACACATCCCGTGAGGGCAGAACAAAAGGAAAGGTAGCTCCCTTCCTCTGCCTGCATCCCATATTCCACCGGCTCGTTTCCATTCAGGTAGGTAGCCATTCACTGTTTTAGATGGATTCTTTGTAATTCAGCCTCTCCAAAGAGTGATGTCAATCCCCATGGGCACCTCTAATGCTGGCTTTATTGATACTGACCTACAGATGTAAGGATGTTTTAAATTCCCCATCAGTGGCAGTGCATCGTAAATGAATGGTTTCCTTTGTCACATGAATGAAATGGAGCCAGCAAAGTGAGGGAAAGGAATTATTGTGATCAAACCTGAGAGTATTTTTGAGGCAGTATTTGGGGCATTGTGGACAGATTTTCTTTCCTTGAAATAAAGTGAACTCCACACCACAGAGAGAATGAAGAGGAGTTCCACCAGATTAATCCCTGGGATGATGGCACCATGAGGAGTGAGTGAAGGTTGATCTGTAGCGCTGTGAGGGAATAAGAGGTGATTGCATTGAACCCTGAGAGAGATGAACAATCACTCCTTATATTCGAAACAGACAAAGAGAAGGTGATAAATTCATGACTGCTGTTCCACTCAGGATGCATGATTCAGGATAGTTGAAATGCCTGGGAGGATGTTGCACCCACCCACCCCAACCCCTACTCCCCATTGTGAGAGACAGAGAGGTCCAGGTTTTGAACACACTCTCAGCACATTAATACAGTGCGGTTGGTGTGTGATCCTGCACTGAATGTCATATTATCCACCACCCCGACAGCAGCCACAATACCTTCATTCTTAAACAGTTAATTATTCCCAACAGCTTCTGACATTCATGAA
The DNA here is from genome assembly GCF_047496795.1 of Chiloscyllium punctatum. NCBI lineage: Eukaryota > Metazoa > Chordata > Chondrichthyes > Orectolobiformes > Hemiscylliidae > Chiloscyllium > Chiloscyllium punctatum. The sequence goes on along the minus strand of NC_092759.1, from coordinate 42,238,770 downwards.
GAACATGAATCTATCTTCTCAGAGTTGCAAGGTACTTCCTTAAGTTTTAGACCAGAAGACGATAAGACATTTGAGCATGCATTAGGGCAGTTAGCCCATCGAGTCTGCTTCGTCATTCAATCATCGCTGATAGGTTTCTCAAACCCATTCTCCGACCTTCTCCCCGTAACCCTCGATCCCCTGGATAATCAAAATCTATCTACCTCCGTCTCAAATATACTCAATGACCTGACCCCACGGCCTTCTGTGGCAATAAATGTCAAACATACACCATTTTATGGTTAAATAACTTTCTCCATATCACAGTTCTAAAACGTGTTCCTTTGTGCCTTTGGATCCTAGTCCAATGGAAACATCTTATCAACATCCACTCGCTCCAGGTCATTCAGTATTCTGTATATTTCAATTTTATTCCCTCTCATCCTTTTAAACTTTATCGACTATAGACACAGAGTCCTCAAACATTTCTCAATACAATAAGCTTTTCATTCCGATGACCATTCTTGTGAAAGTCTTCTGAATACGCGCCAGGACCAGTACATCTTTCCTGACATATGGAGCTCAAAAGTGAGTACAATACTCCAAATGTGGTCTGATAAGAGCCATATATATGCTGTTCTTATATTCAATTCTTCTCGTAGTAAATGCTCCCAATCCTAATTACGATTGCCCTCCTAACTACTGCCTCAACCTGCAAGCTTACCTTGACAGAACACTGCACTAGAACTCCCCAGTCACTTTGCACTTCAGATTTCTGAATTTCCTCGCCATTTAAAAAAATAGACCATGCCTCTATTCTTCGTTGCAAAGTGCATGACCTCACACTTTCTAACGTTGGAATGCATCTGCCGATCTCTTTACCTGTCCAAATCCTTGTTCAGCCTCTCTGCCTACTCAATAAGACCTGGCCATTTGCCTATCTTTGTATCATCTGCAAACCTAGCCAGAGTGCACTCAATTCCCTCATCTAGATTGTTAATGTAACAAGTAAATGATATGATTCCAACACTGAGAATTGTGAATTACCACTTGTCACCAGCTGCCATCCTGAGAAGTACTCTTTTATCCCCACTCTCTGCTTTCTGCCAGACAGACAAGCTTCTATTCATACCACTACCCTTGCTCTAACACCACGGACCGTTATCATAACCAGTAATCTCCTGTGTGATACCTTGTCGAAGGCCTTCTTCAAGTCAAGGTGGATAACATCCATTGGCTGTGCTTGGTCGAGCCTGCTCATTTGTCTTCAAAGCATTCCAATAGATTTGTCAGGCATGAACTTCCCTTGACGAAATCATGCCAACTTTGCCCTATTTTAACAATCACTTTCAAGTATTCAGAAATCTTATCCTTCACAATGAATTCCGGGATCTTACCCACGACCGTGGTAAAACTATTCATGGTGGGTTTTTGTTGTCTTTTTCTTTATTCTCTTTTTAAAATGGGGTGTCACACTAGTGGGTTTCCAGTGCTCGGGATCGTTCCTTACTCTCGTGATTCCTGAAAGATAACCACGATCGCCTCCACTCATTTTTCAGCTATCTCCCATATAATACTGGGATGTAGTCCATCTGGTCAAGGTTATTTAACCACCTTCAGACCATTGCATTTTTTTCTAGCATGTTCTCCATTGTAGTGGCCATCATACTCAGCTCTGGCCCCTCAATCCCTTGAATGGTTAATGTATTACTCGTGCCTTCCACAATCAAGGCTGATGCAAAGGAATTCTTCAGTTCCTTGGCCATTTCTAGTTCCCTACTACTATCTCCCCAGTATCATTTTCCAGTAATCCACTGTTCACTTTTGCTGCTCTTTTGAACTTTATATATCGAAACAAACTGTTACAGTCTTCCTTTATCTTACTAGCTCGCTTACCCCCCTTATTTAATAATCTCCCTCCTTATTTTATTTTATTTGCCCTCTGTTTTGTCTTTGTAAGCTTCCCAGTCCTCAGGTTTCCCACTACACTTTGCCACATTATATCCTTTCTCTTTTGCATTTATGCTATACCTGAGTTCCCTAGTCAGCTATGGTTGCCCCATTCTCCCGATATAAGCCTCTTTTTCCTCAGGATAAATCTCTGCTGTGCCCTGAATTACTCCAAAAATCTCCTGCCATTGCTGTTGTACTGTCTTTCCTGCTGGGCCCGTCTCCCAGTCAATTCTACCCAGCTCCTCCCTCATGTCCCTGTAATTGCCATTATTCAGCTGTAATAATGTTACTACTGATTCTACCTTCTCCATCTGAATCTGCAGTATAAGTTCAATCATATTATGATCACTGCCTGCTAAGAATTCCTTCACCTTAAGCTCCTTCATCTATTTCACCTGTACAAGCTGCTCCAAAAAGCCATCTCATAGACATTCCACAAATTCCTTTCCTTGCGAACCACTATCAACCTGAATTCCCAGTTCACCTGCATAATGAAATCCCACAGGATCACTGTAACTTTGTCTTTCCTACAGAACGTTCTAGCTCCTGGTGTATCTTGCACCCCAGCTTCCTGTACATAACTCTAACTGCATTTTTTTCACCTTTTTGATTCCTCAATTCTACCAACACAGATTCTACATGATCGGACCTTACTTCATTTCTTATTGTAGATTAATGATTCAATTCCATTCTTAATAATGAAACAACTCTATCACTCTGGCCACCTGCCTATCTTTTCGACAGGATGAATATACTTGAATATTCCGCTCCGAATCCTGATCCTCTTGCAGTGATATCACTGTAATGCCCATGTCGTACCTGCCAATTTGTGAATGAGTCGCAAGCGTGTTTACCTTATTCCTGATGCTGCATGCATTTCGATATGATAGTTTAGTCCTGTATTACCCGTCGCTCTTTTCACTGTCATTTATTTGTCCAGTATTTGGTACCTACATGAATCCTGACCACTGGATCATTCCCCGCCCAATCCAAGTTCTTCTGCAGCCCAGATGATGTATCCCAAACCCAAGTACCAGGTAGGCAACTCATCATTCAGGACTCTCCATCCCAATCACAGAGAACAGTAGCTATGTCTCTAACTCCGATTATCCATCATTGGGCGGCACGGTGACACAACACCGCTACTTCAAAGTGCGAGGGACTCGGGTTCAATTCCAATCTCTGGATCCTGTGTATGTGGACTTTGTAAATTCTTCCCGTGTCTGCATTGGGAACATTAACTCTTTCCTCTCTCCACAGTATGTCTCTGTGTTTGCTTCGGATTTCTACCATCTACAGTATTTTTGTTTTGGCTCGACAGAGAAATCTAGCAAACGTGTCAGGTTTTTGTAAAAGCAGCCGTGCATCGCGGGTTTCCTGGTTATTTAGGAATCTTGCCCGGCCCCTTCCATGTGTGCAGTGTCCCTGGATACCCATTCCATCCCTTTCAGTCTGTCAATCCATCGTCACTTCATGCAGCCTTTTTTCTTGTGCCACCCCTGGGACTCCCCACACCCCATTGCCTGGCACTGGACACTCCCTTCGCAGGACTGTGCACACAACGACACTGGGCACTTTCTGACCCACTGGTGATGCTGCATACACATCCTGCCATTGAAAGGAACAGAATAACTAAAGTCCAATTGAATAGCAAAGCAGAGTAAACAAGCTGCATGACATCCATATTCTCTGATATTTTCTAGTTTTCTGTTTATCCTCCTCCATCTGCAATTATATGGTTCATATGTATACCTTGGTAAAAGCAATGACTGCAGATGCTGGAAACCAGATTCTGGATTAGTGGTGCTGGAAGAGTACAGCAGTTCAGTGGTGCTCTTCCAGCACCACGAATCCATATGTATACCTTGTCAAACAGGTTTAGTGGCGGGGATAGATATCAGATCCTCTGGGGACTGGACTGATTCAGTGGACTCCACTTTCCTGAGGTCACACTTAAGTTTTTATTATCAAGTCTAACCACTTTAAATAAAAGGCCTTGTGAGAGTTCTGTTGAAAGGATATTTGAATTTTGGAGACACCAGAATATGTCACGTGCGAGTGAGGTTAGGAATAGGAAGGTAGCACAGTTAAATACATGGCCAAACAGCTGGCAGGGAAGGCAGCACTTCTGATATGTGGATCATTGGGATTCCCGAGTCGGTAGGACCTAAACAAGAAGGACAGGATGGACCTAAACTTGCAGCAATCTCTCATATGTGGAGAGGGGTATAGCAGGAAAGACAGTGGAACAGCAATGGCAGGAGATCCCAAGATTAATTCAGGAGACACTGCAGAGATTCATGCTGAGGAATAGAGACATGATACAGGGAGGATAAGGCAACCAGGGCTGACGACGGAAGTCAGGGATTGCTTTCAAGGAAAAGTGTTAGCATACAATGTGGTGAAGGGCAGTGGAAAACGAGAGAATTGTAAAACTTATAAAGACTAACAGAGGACAAAAAAATAAGGAGGGAGAAGATTAAATATAGGGGTAAGCGAACCAGCAATATAGAGGAGACTGTAAGAGGTTCTTGTAAGAGATATGTAAAATGCAAAAGCGGAGTAAAAGTAATATTGGACACTGGAAAATGATGCTGGAGAGACAGTAGTGGGAAACAAAGAAATGAATGAGGAACTTGGCATCAGTTTTCATGGTGGAAGACATGAATAATTTCACAGAAGTTGAAGAGAGTGAGAGGGCAGAGCTGAGTATGGTGGCCATCATCAAGAATAACATGTTAGAAAACTGAATGGCCTGAATTTGGATCAATCACCTGGACCAGGTGGACTACACCCCAGCCTTGGAAGGGAGATAGCTGAAGAGCTAGTGCAAGTATAAGTAGTAATCTTTCAGGAATGACTAAAATCAGGAAAGGGCCAAGAGGCTGGAAATTGCTAATGTCACACTCCGTTTAATAAGGGAAAAAATGGAAAATTACAGACTGATTAGCCTTACCTTAGTTGTGGGTAACAACCTGGAATCCATCGTGAAGGAAGGGATTTCTGAATACTTGGAGGTCTTTGGTAAAATAGAACAGAGTCAACATGGTTTCATCAAGAGGAGGTCAGGCTTGACAAACCTGTTAGAATTCATTGAGAGAGTAACAAGCAGATTAGACAAAGAAGAACAATAGATGTTATCCACTTGCTCCGCAAGAATCTTTTGATAAGGTGCCACACAGGAGGCTATTGAGAAAGATAAGGGCCCATGGTGTTAGAAGCAATGTACGAACATGGATAGTAGCATGGCTGTCTGACAGAAAGCAGCGAGTTGGGATTAAAGAGTCCTTCTCAGGATGGCAGCCAGGGACAAGAGGTGTTCCATAAGATTCAATGTTGGGACCACAACTATTCCCTTCATGCATTAATGATTTGCATGAAGGAACTGAGGGGATTCTGGCTAAGTTTTCAAACAGTGCAAAGATAGATAGAGGGACATTGAAGAGGTGGTTCGGCTGCAGGAAGGTGCTCTAGCGCATCTCCTCAACTTCCCGCACCTCCGCCCTTGATCTTCACCCTTCCAACTACAACAAGGACAGAACCCCTCTGGTGCTCGGCTTCCATCCCACCAACCACAGGATACAACGCATCATCCTCCGCCATTTCCGCCACCAACAGTCAGACCCCACCACCAAAGGTATAATTCCCTCCTCACCCATATCAGCAGAGACCATTCCCTTCACAACTCCCTCGTGAGGTTCATGCCCCCAAACCCCACCCAGCCACCTTCCACTCCTGACAGCTTCTTTACCACTGCAAGAGGTATGAAACCTATGTCAACACTCCCTCCTCACCTCCATCCAAGGCTTCAAAGGATCCTTCCACATCAGGCAAAGAACATCCTGTGCATCCAAACACCACATCTACTCTGTCCATTGCACCGGATCTCCTTCCCATTGGGGAGGCAGGACATCAATTTGCAGAACGGTTCAGGTAACACACTCGGACACACACAATGATGGCATTTATTTCAAGAGGGCTTGAATATAAATGCAGGGGTGTACTTCTGAGGCTGTATAAGACTTTGGTCAGGCCACATTTGGATTATTGTGCACAGTTTTGGGTCCCATATCTCAGGAAGGATGTACTGGCCCTGGAGCGTTTTCCAAGGAGATCCACGAGAATGGTCCCAGGAATGAAAAGCTTAACATATGAAGAACATTTGAGGGCTCTGGGTCTATATATGAGAAATTTAGAAGATGTTAGGTGGTCTACTCGAAACTTACAGGACACTGAATGGCCTGGACAGAGTGGATTTTGGGACGATATTTACAATGGTAGGAGAGACGAGGCCCCGATGGGAAAGAGTAAAGAGAAGACCTTTCAGAACAGAGATACGGACGAACCTCTTCAGCCATAGAGTGGTGAATCTATGGAATTCACCGCCACAGAAAGCTGTCGAAGCCAGGTCATTGAGTATATTTAAGAGTGAGACAGATAGGTTCTTGATTGTAAAGGGGATCAAGGGTTACACTTAGAAAGTGGGAGAATGGGGTTGAGAAGATTTATAGCCATCATTGATTGGCGGAGCAGGCTAAATGGGCCTAATGGCCAAATTGCTGCTCCAATGTCTTCTGGTTGCATGGTGAATATTGGCTCTCCTCATTCCTCATTGGAGTTGTATCCCGAAATTTGATCTTCATATGATATATGAAGAATAAAATTCCAATACTGATGGCTGGGAAATATCATATTCCCTCCCTCCAGTCTCAGCAGCCATGTCCCCAGTATCATAATCACACTGCAATAGAAATCCAGTGAAATTTATTTCATGATAGTTCATTGACATCGATAACATGAACAGCATGACCCTTACCTGCCCTCTTTGATCCTCGAATAACCATCTGAATTGTGTGTCACATCATATTCTATGGTAACATATCCATGCCATTTGTCTGTTATCCTCATGTTGTTGTATGCACATTTTCCTGTCAGATTGTGAACTAGAAATTTCTCTCCATATTTTCCTGACATTATAATCACTGATCAGTAGTTACAGACTACATGTTTCGATTTATAAACGGAGAAACTTTTTTAAGTTCTGACAATCCTTTGACATTATTCGCATATCTAAGGCAGATTGAATGATTACATACAATCAATCTATCATCTCAAATATTTCTTCCCTCTGTTCATCCCCACCCCACACATATCCCATGCCAAATGTGTAACTTTAAACTTTTTTTAAAAAAATTAATAAAATCAATATTGTTCAGTGACTGTGATTAATGTCAATCTCCGTGGATCCTAATTATCACAATGGAGAGTTTTCATTGTTGAAAGATAAATGGGCTTTGTTCAATGTGCTATCCCATAGTATGAGTAGGGGCATCACTGACAGCACTAACAGGGATCAGCAGCTCGAAAGAGAGAGAGACGGGGAGGAGCGATCAGAATCTGAGAACATTCGACTGGTATGTTCCAACAATGGACAGGAGCTTATCCTCGGGTCTTTACTGGCTCTCTCGGACTTGGATATAATTAGCATGCCGGATCCAGGATATCCTTTGGATTATTCAAGGTGGTTACTATCCCATCCTCGCTATAGTTGTTGTTCCTGGTAAGTCATTATATTTAATAGGAGAAAGTGAGGACTGCAGATGCTGGAGATCAGACCTGAAAAATGTGTTGCTGGAAAAGCGCAGCAGGTCAGGCAGCATCCAAGGACCAGGACAATCGATGTTTCAGACAAAAGTTCCTGAAGAAGGGCTTATGTTCCAAAAGTCGACTGTCCTGCTCCTTGGATGCTGCCTGACCTGCTGCGCTTTTCCAGCAACACATTTTTCAGCTGTCAAGTCATTATATTTGTCTACTAAACCGGGTTGGCTTGAATTTCTGCTCATTATATATAAATTTTGGAAAGGGCAAGTCAATGCCTTCAGTTCCAAACAAAAATTCCTTTCCTTATATATTATAACTATCAAACTACTATTTATAAATTACTCACTGATATGCGAAAAGTAACCAGACTGTTCTCAAACTCCATAATCCATTTTGTCCTTCACAGATTTACATCTCCATGTCCTCCCCATTCACCAATCCTGTCCAATACCACCATCATGATATCCCAATCTCGTCCTCAGTCTCCGAATAAACCCTTTGTGCCTTTGCAATCCGAATGCAATAGTTTCACGTTCCTTCTAACCACATGTCCGTCACTAAATAATTGCTCTTGAGAATGTTTAACTTGTTATCTGCACGTATGGGAAGACAGTTTATGGTGGTCAAGCCATTGACTGATAATCTAGAGACACAGGATAATGGTCTGTTGATATCTCATGACGGAAATTGGGGTGTTTAAAAGCAACCATTATCATTTGTTATAAAAACCAATCTGCTTGCCTCAAGACCTTTAGTGAAGTCAATGTGTCATGCTCCCTTCGTCAGTTTTCGGTGTGACTTCTGTGATGAACACGTGGGTGTACTGTACCATTGAGAGAATTAAAAACTATCAATAACTATCTGACAGCACCAAGTGTTCTGAAAAATTGATATAATGTTACACTTGGTCGAACAACCCGATTAGCTCATTGTCTTGAAACAAAAACAAATTCAGCAAAACATTTGAAGTCATACCCCAAAATACCCACCTTCAACCAAGTATGAATTTATTATCTTGACAATCTTAAAAGCCAATGATACAGTCCCCAATAGTTTGGCAGTACAAGACCATGGAAAATTGAACAGTTGAGAGGAGAACTGCCAAGCTACCAGCATGCAAAGACTTCCTGGAAAATAGCTCTCCTATTGGTACCTTTATTGATTAGTAACTGGTGAAAAGACAGGAATATGGAGAAGAACCGAAAGCTTCCTGATTTTGAGATAAGACGTTTTGTTTTGTAAATCTTAATTAGGAGCCTTATAGAACTAGTATTGTGGAGGGGGAAGGTAAAAGACAGGTTAGAGGAAGAAGTTGTAAATAGTCATTCGTTTATTATTCTGTGTTATACTTTAAGAAATAAAGTTGTTAATTTTTACTTAAAATAGATTTGGTCTCGAGAATTATGACAGATTACTGCATGGGATAAATCTTTTCTCTGTTGCTGGTTTTAATTAAGCAGGAAGATTTATCCTGTGTTGTAACACTACAAACCCACAGCTATGCGATTTACTCTTTACTGTCCTGTGGAACAGCTGAACTCAGTTCAAGTTCTGCATAAAATGCTGCCCTGACCAGGGCTGTATACTTCCTGTGAGAGAAGAACAGAAGTAAAGGTAGCTCCCTTTCTCTGCCTGTTTTCTGTATTGCTACATCTCATTTCCATTCAGGTACGTGATCCTCACCTATTTTAAGTGTTTTCAATCTCATTGAAATTCTCCCCGAATGTGATGCAAAGCTCCATAGGTATCTCTGGTGCTAGCTTTATTGATGCTGACGTACAGATGTAAGGGAATTATAATTTTCCATGTCAGTCGTAGTGCATAGAGAAGGAATGGCTTTCTGTGGCACAGGAAAGAAATGGCGATGTCTAAGTGAGAGAAAAGGTGCTTTGTGATCATCCGTGATAGTGCTGTTGAGGCAGTATTTGGGGGACTGTGGAAAGACTTTCTCCCAAGTTTCACCAGATTAATCCCTGGGATGATGGCACCATGAGCAGGAAGTGAAGCTCAGTGAGAGAATAAGAGGTGATTGCATTGAACCTTAAGGGGGATGGAAAATCACTCATGATGTTCTATCCAGACACTGATACGGTGATAAGTTCCATGGCTTTCTTTCACTCAGATTACATGATTCTCGATAGTTTAAGAGCCTCTGAGAACTTTCCACCTAACCACCCCCACTCCCTATTTCGACTGAGAAAGAGAGGACAAAGAGAGGAGAGAGAGAGAGGGAGAGATAGGGGTTCAGGCTTTTGAATAAACTCTCCCAACATTAATACAGTTCAATTGATGCGTGATCCTGCAAAGAACGTCATGTTATCCATAATCCCGACTGCAACAACAATACCGTCATTATAAAAGAGTTAACTCTTCCTAGCAGTGTCGAGAGACGGAAAGTCTTTTTACGCTACAGGAAAGAAACAGAGATGTCTTAGATGAAAAAGCGTTATTGTGATCATTGCTGAGAGTGTTGTTGAGGCAGCATTTGGGATATTGTGGACAGACTTTCTCTCCTTTTTCAGGAATGATCGCCTTGCCACAGAGAGAGTGCAATTGGGTTTCACCAGATTAATCCCTGGGATGGTGGTGCCATGAGGAGAGAATGATAATTAATCTCCAGCGTTGTGAGAGAATGAGAGGCGATTGCATTGAACCTTGGGGGAAGGGACAGTCACTCACGATGTTCTAAATAGACACTGAGACGGTGAAAATTCCATGGCTTCTTTTTTACTCGGGTTACATGACTGTCAATAGTTTAAGAGCATCTGAGAATATTCCCCTCACGCCACACCCAATCCCCATTTTGTATGAGAGAGACAGAGGACCAGTCTTTGAATAAAACCTCCCCACATCAAGACAGTACATTCGGTGTGTAGTCCTGCACTGAAATTCTCGTTATCCGCAATCCCTACAGCAGCCACAATACCTTCATGGTAAATCTGTTAACTACTCCACCAGATTCTGACCCCCACGGAGTACATGGGTGTGTCTTCTCGGTGATGCAAAATGCCTCCTTGAGACTTGGCACAAATCATTGGGCTTCCCTCCTCATTGCCAGCAAACTTTGTTAAAGCAGCACACGTTCTACAAACAATGGAACCATGATTAACATCATGGAATCCTCTATCAGTGCAGTCCCGGTTTCTTTGGTTTGTCATGTTGGAATATCAATGACCCCCTCATGTTCCTGTATAACTGTCTCGTGGGGATGAATAACCTCCTCCTGATCTCATGGAACAGATTTAAGGGACTGATTGTGCTCTACCTGCTCCTGTCTAACAGCTCGATGCACTGAACAGACCAGTCTTCTTCCTGTGTAACAGGCAGGAGTATTGCATGTGCTGTCACTTTCCTGTTCCTGAATGCTAGCTCATACCCGTGTGCAACCACCTTGAAATGCTGAATGAGCTCCTCTTTTAACTGCCGAAATGGGCAGTGTCTGGCCGTACATAAATGTTACCGACACATTAACAGCACAAACCGGATCTTGCTGCACAGAATGGTTCAGGAGCTGATGGGGGACAAAATGTTCTGAACATTGTGTGATCTTCAGTCCCACTTCCGATCTCATGATGGGAAAATACATTGATGGAGCAACTGAAGATGTTTGTGCTGAGGATGCTAATGTGAGGATCTCCTGCAGAGATGTCCCGGGACTGAGAGGATTGTTGGCGACTGACCCCAAACCTTATTGTGTTCTGAAAGACCCCGTCCAGTGGGAAAATTACATAGGTGGTCTCAATGGCATCCTCAGTCAAATACTGCATTGGTATCATAGCCATTCACTGTTTCCTGATACCCTGTGTTCGCCTCTTGTTCATATCAATAGGTGACAATGTATGTGTAGGGAGTGTTTTCCTCTCACAGAAGGTAATCACTGTTAGAAATTATCTGGGCTAGAGAGCTAGGGGAGCTACATTACTGAAAGCATTTAAGTAGGAGGTAGATGGATTTTTGACCTGTCAGAGAGCTAAGGGGTGAAGAATTGGGCATTAAAGGGGAGTTAATGTCAACAGTAGATCAGCCATGATGGTATACAATGGCTTGATCATCCGAATTACCTGATCCTATTCCTTTTGTCCTCCTATTCAGTAATTGCAAAGTTAATGTTTGTAATTATCCTGAATATTCTTTTATTGAACTTTGCAATCAGAGAGAGTGAAGTATTTTGTAAGTCATCTCTGGTTGAGGTATGGGGACTGTATTCACAGTGAATCTGGGTCTATAATATGATCAACAAATGAATCATAAGTTGCAGAGAGGAAACACTCTGTAATGAGACCAGAGGCGTCTTTTGAACCAAATAACATTTTCCAACCTACACCAAACCATGTGTGACAGTCTTGAGGGACTGGATGAGATCCTGTGTTACTGTTGCCCAGGTATCTGGGACAAGTGGCCTCCATCTGCTCCCTGCAGGAGCTGTGACTGGTTGAACAGAACACAGAAACATAGGACTGAGCAGCAGGTGTGGTCCATTAGATACTTTATCACCGTTCCATGTGCTTTTGGTCTCAGCAGCACGTTTCTGTCTGTCTGCCATTTTACTACATACCAAAAACAACATTGAATAAATACAAACATCCAGCAACCACAATCCTCTGGCGAAGGGAATTTCCACTTGAACAGCCCTTTGAGAATTTCTCATTTGTGTTCCAACAAATGTTGGAAGGTCACTATGTCCTTTTCCAGTCCCACTCCTCCAATGGTTACACCAACCTTAAATGCAACCAGTTTAGTGATGTGGCCAATGATATAGATCTCAGAGTAGATCATTTTGGCGAAAAAATGTGAGACACAGGAAGTTGAATTCATAACAAATGGTAAAATGACAGAGTGCCCCAAATGTTATTCTGCCTTTGAAGTTACTCTGCTCACACAAGCTACTGGTAGTGAGATTTCTTTCTGGAACAGTTGGATTTGGCTGAATTCCCTTCGTTTCAGGCAGCGAAGAGATTCCAATGAATCCTCACCAGGAATCCTTCACATAAAGATAACTCAGGGATTGGCTGGTCTCACACTTTGCTATCTGACGGAACAAAGTACTAGAGATGGATCAATCGGCTGCTGCTTCTCAGGCAGGGAACATTTTTCTCCCTTTCTGTGTTGGAACAAACAATTATGTCAACTGACCACCAGATTGGACCATGTGCGATCTCCTGGAACATTCTCTGTAAAACCTGATTATGGATTATATGCAAGTGCGTCATTGCTCTTGTTGTGCACAATTCCTTCCAGTCCCAAAAAATTCCCACTTTATAATTTGATGGCATGCTTATATGTGTCTGTGTAATTTGTAAATATTGGTAGGTGTCTTCATAGTATGTGTGTTAATATCAATGTATCTTTTCCTTAAAATTTATTCTCTAGCTTTAGTCTCCCTGACAGGAGTTAATATGCATCCAGTTTATACAGTTTTCATAAAGTCATGGATGGTTCAATACTATTTCTCAGCTAAGATCAAAACTGATAATCCCCCATAACAAAAGACCTGCTTTCCAGGAATGAGTAATTCTTCAAAAAGAATTATATCTTTTTATTTTAGTTTAGGGGATCAAACCTGCACACAGTGTATTAGGTGTGGTCTCAGAAATACCCGGTACAGACGCAGTAAAACATTCCTGTAATTAAACCCGATGCTTTTTTTTGCCAAAAACAGCATTATTCCACTTACCTTCCAAATCACTTGCTACATCTGACTTCATATGATTCATGTCGCAAGAACATGGAAACCTCCTGTATCACAGAGTTCTGCAATCTCTCTCCATTTAAATTGTTTACCATTGTTTCATCTTTCATGCCAAAATAAATAACTTACCTTATGTTATTTCTGCTGAAGGTTTTCTCAGTAACCTTCACTGCCTGTATCACTTTGCAGCTCTCATACCTCCATTTGACCACACATTGAATGGCCATCTTGGTGTACGAGCTAACTGAGCTCCAAGCCAATCCCTCCCTTTCCTCTAGATCTTTGATAAAGATTATTGATCATTGATGACCCCACATTGATCTCTGAGTCACTCCATCAGTTACAGCTTTGCAGCCTGAAAATAAACATTTGTCCCTACTCTCTATTTCCTGTTGGCGACAGCTTCCCTGTTCCTGTGTAGCAGCTCAGGTGGGTTGAAAGGCCTCCTCCTAGACTGTGTAGTGCACTGAACGAGCTGAATTACTTCATTCTATATTCCTGTGTAATTCCTTAGAGGCGCATAATGGCCTCCTCCTGTCTCATTGTAACGATCCTGTCTGACTTAATGGAGTGGTCCCCCTACCCTGTAACAGTATCGAGGGGTGGATTGAGGGAACAACACATGGGGTAGGGACAGCAGTATATCTCTGGAACAGCCTCGAGTGGTGGAATGAGGGAACACATGGGGTAGGGGCAGAAGTTGCCCATTCCGCTGCACCATTCAGAATGCTCATGGCTGGTCCGAGTGTGCCTGACCATCCATTTCCTGTCTGTTCCCAATAAACACTGTCCCTTCTGTCCAGTAAAGATCTCAGTCTGGAATATCTTCTATAACCGAGTCTTCATTGCTCCCTGACAATGAGGACACCACAGGTAGCACAAGACTAAAGTGAAAGGGACATCCTTATTTCATTATGGGACAACTGTTATTTTAAAACTGTGTTTACTGGACATCAAATCACCACCTCTTTTCAGACATAAGTACAGAATAATTAGGAATAAAGATGAACCACTATGGACTCCAAACCTATCCCACATTCCCACTGACCCTTTCCAATCAAATATTTATCACGCCGATCCTCTGCTGCTGTCTGAGGAAGAGAATGCCTGATAGCATAATACCGCAGGAGCATTAAGGAAATGAGCAGATTGAGGCCATTCAGCCTATCGAGTCTGAAATTCCGTTCAATAATTTCTTATTAGTACCTCGACCTCATTCTTCTGCCTTCTCCCTGGAATCCTTGATCCCCTTACAAATCAAAAACATATCGATTTGTGTGTTAATGACACTATTGTCTGTGCCCCTGTGTGTCTGTATGTGAGTAAGTGTTTGTGCGTGTATCTGTATGTGTGTGTGTCTGTGCCTGTGTTTTTGTGTGTCTGTATGTGTGTGTCTGTGCCTCTGTTTGTGTGTCTGTATGTGCGTGTGTGTGTGTGTGTGTGTGTGTCTGTGTGTGTGTGTGTCTGTGTGCTTGTTATCTGTGTGTTTCCGTGTCTACATCTGTCTGTCTGTGTTTCAGCCTGTGTTGCTATCTGTATTTATGTCTAGTTGTATGTGACTGTATATGTCTCAGCCTGTTTATACGTGTGTGTATGCCTATCTCCTTGTAAGTATTGTGTGTGTTCGTCTGTGTATTTCTGTGTCTGCATCTCTGTGAAGTGAGGTATCTGTGGCTGTTTTTTTTTGGAAATGAAAGGACTGTTGTGACTGTTGTGGGAGCTGCCATTGGGTTTAAACTGAGAATTGTCTTTCACTGAACATTGCTCCTTCACTGGTCAGTAGGACGTGGATGTTTCAGATTCTCCACACGAGGCGTCCGGATCCACTTCAGCTCCTTAAGAGTCCTCCCCGCATGGCGGGGTGAGGGGAGTGAGGGAACGGATATCAGGCACTCCACGACTAGGCTTGGACCTTTCTATCCTATTCCAGGCGGTTTCTCCTGGAATGGGAGAAAGGGATGGAGGGAGAGTGTGAATGGGTGACCCTGCTGTTTGTGCTGGTGTAGGAAGGGGGAGTTGTGAGGTGTCTGGAATGAGTCAGTCGACAGTTTTGAATCCATATAGTGTTATTAGTTGCTGAATTCAATAGTGAGAGTGGTAGTGCCTGAGCCTTATTTGGAGACAGAGCGTGAACCTTGTTCGTGGTTAGGTGCTATAACAGATATACAGTGAGTGTGAGGGAGCAGAGAGTATATGGTAACAGAGCGAGGACGATATTGTTGCTTGTCCAATACTGTGGGACATTTCTTCACATTATCTCAGCGTCGTGGTGAGCTTCCCTAAATGTCTTGTCCAGGTCTATCACTAATAACGACACAGACCTGTCCCTCAGCTTCCACAGAATCAGCTTAGGTAGAGTTTACAGATAGCAAGGAGAAGCAAATATTGGTGTGTTACATATCGAAATCAAAATGGTAGCAGAAAATCGGAGCATCATATGCTCTGAAAATTAGATAGGCAAGTATTGTGGATACCGCGGTCTTATTGAATGGTTAACAGCGTTAACTAAGTGACTGCTGAAGCTGTGAAAAATAAGTTCCGTAAGTGTATATGAGGTTGGTTGAAGACTATGTTGTGAAGCAAACTAGAGAGCAGGTTATTTCGGATTTGATGTGGTGTGGTCAGAAGGACGAATTATTAACCTTGGTCTGAAGCAGCCTTTAAGGAATAATGGCATTTATAAGGTACAGTTTACAAGGTGTTTGCATACAATATAGAATGCTTGAATATTCTAGTCAAACATCGCATAAGACTGGAGGCTAGAATGTCAAGATATCTTCAATAAATTTGGAAAGTACAATATAAAATTCAGTGGGAGACAAGCAATGGTTGTTAGAGTCATAGAGGCAGACAGCACGGAGACAGGCCCTTCAGCCCAAACTGGTCAATTGCAACCAAAATGCCCATCCACGCTAAACCCATTTCCCTGTCATTGTCCCGTATCTTTCCAATCCTTTACAATCCGTGTATTTGTTCAAATGCCTTTGAAATATTGTTAATGTATCCGTCTCAACCACTTCTCATTCCATATGCGTAACAGCCCCTGTGTTAAAAAGTTATTCCTCAAGTTCCCTTTAATTCTTTCTCCTCTGACCTTAAACTATAAGATCTCAGTGAGTTCGTAAATGCAATGAATGTGAAGGGTATTTGGAGGAATATATGTAAGTGGAAAGTTAAAGTTTGGTTTTCCTTCATTTAAGGGAGTCAGGACATTGATGTAAAGACATGTTGAAACAGTTTGACAGCATGTTGGAGGGACTGTAGCTGGAGTATTGTGCACAGGTTTGGTGACCGAATCACAGAAAGAATATACTGACCTGAGAGGAAGTGCAATTGGACATTCTCCAGATTAATCCCTCAGATGGTGAGATTGCCTGATGAGGAAACTCGGCCTGTGTTCTCTAGAGTTTCAAAGAATGAGAGGTGGGTCACAGTGAAATTTAGATAATTCACAAAACATTTGACAAGTTTGAAATTAACAGAACGTTTCCCTCGCTGTCTATTCTACATTCAAGGCAAATAATGGCAGGATCTGGTACAGGACAGTTAAGACTGCAATAAGGAGGAAATTCATCACTTGTAGGCCACTAATTAACACAGGGGCATGGAAACCTACTGGTAGGAAAGATTCAGGAGAATCACCAGATATTCTACAAGTGTCTCCAGCAGAACAGAATAACTGGGAATTAGGTAGGACTCATTAGTGACTTGCCAAGTTGCAACCAAATGAACCTAAGTGTTAGGAGACAGAGGGTGGTGGTAGAGGGTTGTTTGTGTGATTGGAGGCTCGTGTCCAATGCTGCACCACGGGTATCAGTGCTGTGTCTCTTAATATTTGTGATTCGGAGGTGTTAGTGTTGGATTGGGGTGGACAAAGCTAAAAATTGCATAACACCAGGTTATACTCCAAAAGGTATATTCGGTGGAACTAGCTTTTGAAGTGCTTCATCGAAGCGTACAACCACCTGATGAAGAAGCAGCGTTTTGAAAGCTCGTGCCTCCAAATAAACCTGTTGGACTACAAGCTGATGTTTTGTGATTTTAAACCTTATCATAAAGGATGCAGCTGTGAATATGGACGAGGGGTGGGGAGTGTCTTAAGTAAGTTTGTGTTTGATACAAAGATTGGCCGGGTAGATGACAGTGAAGAGGAAGGCCTTACGTTGCAGGAAGATACAGATGGAATTGTCAGATGGGTGGATCAATGGCAGATGGAATGTAACCCTGATAACTGTGAGGTGATGCACTTTGGAAGAAGGAACCAGGCAGGCAAGGACTCAATGAATGGCAACACACTAGGAAGCTGGGAGGGTGCTTCTCCACACATCTCTGAATGTGTCTGGACAGGGTAACACACAATTTGAGAAAGCGTACGGGAGCGTAAACATAGCCTTCACATATCGAAGCATAGATTATAAGAGCTATGCGGAACTTTCATTAGCCAAGATGGAATACTGTGTGCAATTCTGGGAGCTACATTACAGGAAGGATGTGATTGTACTGGAGGGGGTGCAGAGGAGATTCACCAGGATGTTCCCTGGGATGGAGCGTATCAGCTATGGATAGAGCCTGGATAAGCTCGAATTGTTTACTTTGGTGGAGAGAAGGCTAAGGGGGACCTGAATCAGGAGGATAAGATTACGAGGGATATGGATGGGGTGGATAGACAGCAGCTGGTCCTTTTAATCAAAGGGACACATTTTTGAAGTGAAGGGTTTGAGGTTTAGTGAGGATTTGAGGACTGTTTTTGAAGCAAAGTATGTTTGGGTCTGGGATGCACTTCGTGAGAGGGAATTGTCATGGTAACCTCAAAACCATTAGAAAATACATGGTTGTGCACTTTTAATGCCATAGGATTCACGGCGACAGGTTTTGTGTTGGAAAGTGGGGCTAATGTAGACCGTGCTGTATTTCTGATCGTACAGAGTCTGTGCTTCTGTGATTATATGGCTGTGGAAGGTCAATCATTGAGCAGCATAAGATAGGAATTCATGGTTTTCTGAAGAATATCTTATCACAGTGTATATGAGTGAACTTGTAATATCTTCTGAAAATACGCCAATGGCAAAATTAAGAGAAAAAGGTGCAGCTTCCTTACAGTCTGATACCAGAGAATTGAGGACAGGGAACTAGCAGATCAATGGAGCAAATACTTCGGTTATGCCTTCACAGAAGAAGAAAAAACAAAAATAAAATTTCCTCGCAATACTCGGAAACTTTAGTCTGGTGAGAAAAAGGGAATAGAATGAAATTAGTAACTAAAACATTTTCGAGAAAATATTGGACTGAAATTAATGGGCATAGACAAAGTCAACAGAGGTTTATGAAATCGGAATCATGTTTGGGAAAATGGCTTTTAGCAAAATTATGGAGAAGGTATCAACGCAATACGATTGGATTTTCAGAAAGATTTTTGATAAAGCCCCAAACCTATTGTGCAAATTCGAATCCTATGGGACTGGGGCTAATATATGGTCATGGTTTTAGAATGGGAGAACTGGCAGGAAACAGTGAGTAGGAATAAAACCATGTTTTTTGAATGGAAGGCTTGGAGGATATAACAAGGATCGAGATTTGGCATCCAACTATTCCAAATACACATCATATCTTTGGTTGAGGGGCTCAATTGCAATATTCCCAAGACTGCTGACAGCTCTAAACGACGTCAGCTTGTGAGTGGATGAGGAGGATGTAAAAAAGGCTCCAAATTGATTGAGACAAGTGGAGTGACTGGGCAAATACCTGGCAGATGGAGAGCAATGGCAGAGATGAGAGGTTGTGTACATTGATGGGATCAATTGAATGGCAGCCTATTCTTTGAAAAGCGATTGGTTGAAATTTGTTGATATATAAATGAATTTAAGCTGCATTTTTGTTTATTTCTGCGCAGCATTCCGAGTCCATGTAGGGCAGTGAGTTCTGAACACGGAAGTCAATACTGGGAATGGCATTGGCGCGCTGTTTTTCAGTGTACGTAGACCCAGCAAGTAGGGAGCTGTAACATTGAAAAGAATCTGGATCTCCCTGTACACTAGTCACTGAAAGCAATATTGCAGGAGCAGAAAGCAGGTAGGAAGATAAATGGTTTATTTAACTTCATTTCAGGGTGATTTAGAATACAGGAGTAAGGGTCATTTACTGCAACTGTACGGGGACTTGGTGGGACCCCATCTCGAACATTGTGCAGTATTGTGTGCAGTTTTGGTCTCCTTACCGAATAAAGGGCAAACCTGACATTGAGGGAGTGCAGTGAAGGATGACCAGACCGATCTCTGGGATGACAGTTAGTTGTGGGAGCAGAGTTTGGGGTGACTGGGCCTGTATTCCATGGGCTTTAGGAAAATGAGTGGAGATCTCAGTGAGATATATAAAACTCTGACAGGGTGTGACAGATTGGAAGCAGGGATGTTAGTTCATTTTCTAGAAAATGGTTTACGAATCACATTGCAGTCAAATCATACTTAATAAACACGTGTTATCAGAGAACTCCCTATATATTGATGGGCCGAAGGCACTATATTTCAATATTGTTTAAACATATTTTGGGATATGAACATTGTGTGGGGAAAACTGCATTGAGGAGATGTTCGGCCATGAAATAGCATGCGGAAAGCTCAATGTGCTACATGACCTCCCCCTTTCCCGATGTTTCTGTTCAGTCTGTGGGAAAGCTCTGTAAATGTTGTCATAAGCTCTCAGATGTTTGGAAGGATGTCTATGCAGGGTCGATAGAACTGTGTTTCTCACTCCCTTTTCTGATAACGAGGTAGATGCTCGATGTTCTGTCAGGTTTTATCCTTTAAGACCTCAGAGTAGTTTAATATTATTGGGTGTCTCACTTGGCCTATTCAGAGACCATGTTTGTGTATTTGGAGTCACCTTTAGGCCAAGAAAGCACAGGAGTTCATTTGGGGAAGGAGACCGATGTTTACAATCAACATTGGACACTATTACTGACACCAGATTTTAGGTATCGATATTTTATTAATTATTTTTAACTTCCAACAGCTGCCAGATCATTGGGTTGGACTGGATTCGTAAACCAATGATATGTCCACTGCAGCACCATCTCCACATGGGGACCTATCAGAAACTACACTGACCCGATTATTTCGGTGCTACTTGACAGCTTTATCGAAAAGTATTCCCACCAATTTGACTGCCGAGATGGGACTGAGGGTGTGGTAATTGGTCAGATTGTAATTATTCTCCTATGCAGGGACTGGATATAGTTGAGTAATTTTCCTCATCGCCAGGGTCATATCAGAGTTGGAGCTGGAATGAAACGTAGGATGGCGTTTTTACAGGGGGCAGGGTGGGAAGAGGTGTAATCTAGGTAGCTGTGGGAGTCAGTTGGTTTATAGTATACGTCCGTGTTGAGTCGGTCATCCGAGATAGAGATGGAGAGGTCTCCGAAGGGGAGGGAGGAGTCTGAGACTCTCCAGATAAATTTGAGTTCTGGGTGGAAGGTGTTCGTAAAGTGGCTGAACTGTTCAATCTCCTCGTGGGAGCACGAGGTAGCGCCGATACAGTCATCAATGAAGTGGAGGAAAAGGTGGGATTATATTCCCAATTTCTTCGCCTTCACCGCATCTGCTCCCAGGAGGACCAATTCCAATACTGAACAATCCACTGGCCTCCTCCTTCAAAGACCGCAATTTCCCCTCAGACGTGACTGATGATGCTCTCCACCGCATCTCCTCCACTTCCCGCTCCTTCGCCCTTGAACCCCGCCACTCCAATCGCCACCAGGACAAAACCCCACTGGTCCTCACCTACCACCCCACCAACCTTCAGTAACATCGTATCATCCTTCCTCATTTCTGCCACCTCCAAACGGACCCCAACACCAAGGATATATTTCCCTCCCCACCCCTATCAGCGTTCCGGAAAGACCACTCCCTCCGTGACTCCCTCATCAGATCCACACACTCCACCAACGCAACCTCAACTCCCAGCAACTTCCCCTGCAACTGCAAAAAATGAAAAACTTGAGCCCACACCTCCCCCCTCACTTCCCTCCAAGGCCCCAAGGGATCCTTCAATATCCATCAGAAATTCACCTGCACCTCCACACACATCATTTAGTGCATCCACTGCACCCGATGTGGCCTCCTATACATTGGGAGACAGGCCACCTACTTGCAGAACGTTTCAGACAACACCTCTGGGACACCAGCACCAACCAACCCAACTGGCCCGTGGCTGAACACTTTAACTCCTCCTCCCACTCTTCCAAGGACATGCAGGTCCTTGGACTCCTCCATCACCAGACCATGGAAACACGACGCCTGGAGGAAGAGCGACTCACCTTCTGCCTAGGAACCCTCCAACCACAAGGGATGAATGCAGATTTCTCCAGCTTCCTCATTTCCCCTCCACCAACATTTTCTCAGTCCAAACCCTCAGACTCAGTACCACTTTCTTGACTTGCAACCTTCTTCTCGACCTCTCCGCCCCCACCCCCTCTCCGGCCTATCACCCTCACCTGAACCTCCTTCCACCTATCTCATTCCCAATGCCCCTCTCCCAAGTCCCTCCTCCCTACCTTTTATCTTAGCCTGCTTGGCACACCCTCCTCATTCCTGAACAAGGCCTTATGCCCAGAACGTTGATTCTTCTTCTCCTTTGATGCTGCCTGACCTGCTGCGCTTTTCCAGCAACACATTTTTAAACAACTACCTCAGTGTCCACTTTAATTTGAGGAATGTCCGAATCAGAATCCTCTGAAGTTGTTTTTTCCTTCTCTGCTATAATCATTAACACCTTGTTCTCTGGCTGTCCTTACCTGTCAAAGTACATTTTGAGCATATTCACATGACATACGCTGTGAGATTTCTTTTTTTCTGGAGTCCTATCAAGTAGTTACTCTCACTCAATATCCGTTGTGTTTGATAAGGTCTACTAAACCTTGCTTTTCAAGGTTCACCTATAACTGGAAGTAACAGTAAAATCTTATCCCCGATAACAAAATTGGATTTTTAAAAATTTCCTGTCTGCTTCCTGTTTTATTGCATGTTGCATTTCTTTTAAATGCTGTCTAGCCAACTCCCCATCGCTATTTATCGTTCCTTAAATTTTGAGACCGAGTCCAAATGTGTGGCCTTTGAACTCTAATTTACTATTTTCTCCTTAATCAATTTTAATGGTCCTCTCACTTAATGCCCCCAAAATAATTCCAATGGAACAAATTTGCTCTGTTAATCGGGGGCATCCCTGATCACAATAAGTGCAAATGGAATTCCCCGACGCTAATCATCTGGACAATCCTGATTATAAGCCCTCAATATGGTCTTTAATGTTTAATGTCACCTTTCTCGTGCTCCCTGCAATTGTGGATGGTTTGCAGTAGATTTGAATTGCTTCATTCCTAAGACATTATCGTGATTAATTAGATGTGAACTTTGAACCTTGATCTCACTGTATCTTCATTGGTAGTCCGTATCTATGTTTTTATAAAAGAGTAATTCCTTTGCAATTCTTTTAGCTGTGATACTGCACCTTGGGATGGCCTCTGGAAATCTAGTCGATGCATCCATTATTATTAAAAAAATACTGATGCCCACTCTTTTGATTGTGGTCTGGGACCTAGCCAATCAATTAAGACTCCTGTAAAAGGTTCCTCAAATGCCGGAATAGTTAAGAAAGGTGCAGGTTTTATTATCGCTTGTGTTTTTCCAATTACCTGACATGTATGACGCATCTGGCAAAATTCAACTACATCCCATTGCAGTCCAGGCCAGTAAAATGTCTCTGTATTCAGTCTGTTTTTTTTCCTCACTCCGAACTGACTTCTCGGTGGTAACTCATACACCATTCGCATCACCTCGTTTCTGTACCACATTGGCAATATGATTTGATGAATCTCTTCTCATTTCTCATCTCCTTGAATATATGATCGCCTCCATTTCCTCATTTGGACATTATCTTTAAGGTAATAAAGCTCAGGGATACAGTCAAAATTCCTAACGTATGTGCTTTTTGATACAACTGCTTTAAACTTTTATCTTTCTGCTGTGACTCAATTAGTTTAGCTGAGCAAAAATAGTTACATGATCACCTATTTGCTCCTGTTTTGTCTCAACTTTCTGATGGAGCAAAGTATCTGCTCATGCCACTTAAGTTTCCTTATCTTTACATTTTTGGTATTTTCTGTTTCAACTGGTAATATTGGGACTTTATTACCCATAATCAGGAAAATTTCCAGGATAAGATTCCTACATTGATTCAGTTGTCTGCATATCCACTGGCTTTTCAACGAGAGTAGCAGTTATCCTACCACTGAATCAGCTATATTTTCCGCAAGGACAAATTGTATTCCTGGAGCTGAGAGTTTGTCCAATACCTCTACCACAATTTCCCCACCCTTTTCTGGACACGCTATGCTCACTTTACATGATTTTGCACCTTTTGTCTCATGGTGAATTGCCTTTCGCTGTACCTTTTCTGGAAATATTCCTTCAGGAGTATATATCTCCTTATCTATTCACAGAGGATCCGGTGTCTCTTAATATTACATTCTCTTTAACTGCCCTATGTGAATAAACTTTCCCTTTGCAGGTATATTTTATAAGCAGATCTGGTACTCCCTCCGTAACAAACCTCCAATCAGATTGTACACTCTGATGCAGCTTTCTAGTTTCCACTGTGCATTCTGTTACCGCTCCATCAAAACTCCCAGATTTATTCCTTTTTCCTACGTCTGTGTTTTTTTCTGAATCCACCAAAACAGTGATTTCACGTGACCTAATTTGTTGCAATGAAAACACCGCAGGCTTTTTAAAAATCTTCTCTGCCTCCTTCAAGTATTGCCTTCACCAAGATCTACGTCTCCCTTTCTACGTGGGGATTTCTCTTTGCCCCAATTTCTATCCATCATGGACTGAAATTGACTCTGGAAGCCAAAACAAGTTTTATAACAATAATCACCAGTCATAATCATCAGCCTCTTCAGCTGCCAGCCTTGCCTTTATTACTCTAGTATCTTCCAAATGAGTTTGCACAATGTGATTGCTTAAACCCCTTCAAAGTGATTGTCTCTCTCAGAGCATTGTAGGTTTGCTCTCTTTTTAAAGCTCTTATCCATCTATCAAAATTACTTTGTTTGATTCTTTCAAACTCAATATGGGTTCGACCAGGATCCTTCCTTATATTCCTCACGTTGTCTGTAGGCTTTTGGCACATGCTCATATGTACATTTTCCCCTTCTCATACTCCCCAGATCCCTCCTCTGATAGTGTTGCACATACCTCACTAGCTCTACCTACAAGTTTTGTTTGGGTCAACAAAACCTACATGGTCACTGCCCACTGAAATTCTTTAGCCACTTTCCTACTCATTAATCTAGGCTGTGAATATACTGAAACACATTTCTCACCAGGCTTTGGACTCACCATGGGTTTACCCATCTTCAGTCTGTACCTCGCTAAGCTGACCTTCAGCCTTCATCCTCATCCTTTTCAGCTGACTTTCCATTCTAAGTGTCCACCTCGGAAGCTCAAATGCTCCCTCTTTTTCTTTCTCTCCTGCTGAAGCTATTTTTTTCTCTTTCCTCTGTTAAACCTATTCGTTATCTTTCTTCCTCTTCTGATTTTAGTCGTAGCTCAAACTGCTTCACCTCTGCTTCCAACTCAAGCTGCCTCTTTTGCGATTGAAGTTTAGTCATCTCCACAGATCCTGATGGAGTTTCCAGCAAATTGGAATGCCGAGCTACTGCTGCATTCATCTCATCTTTCCTCACATCAGAGCGTAGCTTTCACTCCCTTTGTCTACTAATTCCTGCGGCTTGGACTTATGTGCATTTTGTAAAACCCCCAAGGTCACTTCCTCCACCTCCAAAACAAGCTTTGTTCCTGCAGGAACCATTGCTATCTGAAGGTCTGTTTACTCACCAAATCAACACACGAAATAAGAGACAATATCACCTGCCACTCGCTGTCGAAATTCCGCGAAGGCCCCTAATCTGTTATGGACCAGACCCGAACCCTCAAAACATTTTAAGCAGGTAGCCGGACGATAAATTTGCTACTTGTTGAAGGTTAGTGTATAGCTGATATTCCCAGAGTGAATTAGCTGGTCAGACTGCCGAGTTTTAAACAAATGACATTTATTTGCTAAATTACCAAATTAAACATAACGAACCGAAAATAGAATACCTGAATAAGGTATCGTATCCGAACCTGACAGGCTATCCCGATTTAAGGATGCTGTTCCAATATACTTGCAACAATCCCAATAAACAAAACCCCTTAGCACCAAGAATAAAACTGACACAACTGCTTACAGGTTATAATTTCGGAAGGGCAGAAGGAGGCAGAGAGCGTCCAGTGACCCTGACTCAACTGATCCAACCTGTCCACCTAGGGAGCTGGACAGGTCCTCCTGATTATACAGGGTACTGTTTAGAGACTTGAAAGGCTTCTTGGATGAGGCATTATCTGTTAGGTATTAACAAAAGGACCCCAACGAACCTTTCAAAATTCTGACATATTGGAATCTTGGGTCCTTTAGACCCTCTTTCAAAAAAACCAAGGACAACATAACCCTGTAAAAGGACTAGCTTTGTGAGAACATGCCACATTTGGCTTTGGACTGAATTCCAAAACTGTAAGTCTTGCCGCTTTGAAGCCAATATAATGTATTAAGGTGTTTGTTAGTTTACATAAAACAGTGCTCAATCATATTGTGTGTTGAAGATTCAGCATTGTCACGAGTGGAATGTCCAGACATATCCACACTTCCTGTGTATGGTCAGGGCAAATATATCCACTGAGAATCTGTTGCTTGGCGCCTGTTCTAGTCAAGGAGAGGCCAGCATGGAAACCACATATAGATTGTGATTTTTTTTTGTGGATGGTCATGGTGGAGCGTTCAGGTGGTTACAGCATTGCAAATGAATAACACAGCAGAATCATCTAACCCGCGATAAGAAAACGTCAATAATTCTCCCTCACAATTAACTTCACGAGAGCAAATGGAAATGGGAGATGTGACCATTAGCCAGCGATGTCAACATTCAATTCAATCCAGTTGTTATTTTGAACTGAAAGTCGTATTCCAAAAGGAGTTATCTGGATCTGTTTGTTCAATGACTGTGATTGATGTCAGTCTCCATGGATCCTAATTATGTCACTGGATAGTTTTCCTCTTCTATTTGTACGGGGCTTCTTCCAATGCTTTATCCCATTATTGATGCAGATGTATCACCAGCAACACTGACAAGGATCATCAGTTGCAGCGACAGGGAAAGGAGAGATCAGAATCTGAGAACCATAGACTGCAATATTCCAACAATGGGCCAGAATCTGAGAACAGTAGATGGAATGTTTCAACAGTGGATCAGAATCTGACAGCATTAGACTGGAATATGCCAACAATGGATTAGAATCTGAGAACAGTCGACTGGAATGACGCATCAATGGTTCAGAATATAAGGAAAATAGACTGGAATGCTGCAACAATGGACAGGAGTTTATCTTGGGGTCTTTTGTATCTTTCCTGGTATTGGCACATAATACCAGTTCGGATATTAGGTGTACTGCTGATTATTCAGGCTGGTTACTATCCCATGCTCGCTATTGTTGGTGTTCCTGGTAAGTCTCCCCATCACTATCGATTTATTAATCCCATGGTGAACTTCTGTGCTATTTCTGTTATCTATATTTAGTAAATACTGAAACTATTGTCTTCAGTTTCAAATGCAAACGCATTCGTTACCCACAAATTTCAGAACCGCCCACACCCCCGCACACACAAACATCTGAAAACAAGTCTGTTCACAATCACAAAGTACCTATTTTCCCCGAATTGATTTATGTCTTGGTATTCTCTCCATCACCAAAGCTACTCACTCCCAGCTCCATGGTAGCGCCAGACCCTATCTTGACGTCAGTGTGAGTGCTAAATAAACCATTATCTATACCTTGGTAAAAGTCAGACTTTATGGTTCCTGTTCTCTTCTAATCACTCTTTCCGTTACAAATGTTTCCATCAAAATCTTGTTCTTGTCTGTAAAGTAAATTCATGACAGGGACACGGTGTCAGAGTAGTAATGTCGCTGGCCACGTAATTCAGTGGCCCAGGTAACTACACTGTGGACACTGTTTCAAATCCTACCACAGATGATGACAGAACTTAAATTCAAATGACAGGAACTGGAACTAAAAGTGAATTTTACTTGTATAATCCCACCAGCACTTTGTCAATAAGTTTATCTATTTCATTGTTGTCCTTTGGTGATTAAATCTCACATTATTGCCCGGTCTGAATTAAGACTGACGACAGACCCAATACCTTAAGGAATGGCCTCACAGTAAAAGTTATTTAGTTAGGTCCACAAATGCTGCTCTGTCAGTGATGCAGACATCCCATGAAAGGTAGCGGGAAAAAATGCCTCTAGAGATCAGAAACAAAAGGAACGAATAAGTGCCAGAGAAACTGAACAGATTTGGCAACGTCAGGTCGAGAGAAAAATAGAAGTGAAGTTTTGCGTCCAATCACCATATATCAGAACCGAATGCAGCTGGGAAATAGTGTGTTTGATGTTGATGACAGGGATGGCTGTTGTGAAAGGGAGAAGGAGTGAGTTGAATAGATAGAGAAAGAGAGAGGTAGAGAGAAAGAAACAAACAGAGGGACTGTTGATGATTAGCTGGAGTGGAAATAATAGTCCAGACTAATCTTATTTATTTTTCTCCTGTTCCCATATTACTGAAATGCATGCCTATGTGAGGTGTACCTCCATGTCCCAGTTTGAAGTGAGCTATGTCCCTTTGTCTCTCTTCCTTGAGTGTCATCATCTTCTTTTATTCAGTAATGGGATGTTGGTCCAGTAATTAATTCCTTTCCTGATTGTCCTTGAGAAGGTGTTGGGGAGCCGCCTCCCTGACCCACGGCAGCCTGTGAGCTGTAAGTAGTCAGTGTTGTGGTCAGCCTGGTTTCATTTATTTGAAAATTTTAGTGAGTGATATAACGGAGCGGCTGGCATGGCCATTTCAAACTACAACTGTGTGTTAACCACAGTGCTGTGGTCTGGAGTCACATGTAAGTCCGACCGGGTGAAGACAGTAGATTTCCTTCTCTGAAGTGCATTTGTGTTCCAGGTAGGACAAACACAATGGTTTCATTAGATTCTCCATTCCTGATATTTTATTGAATGCAAATTCCAACATTTGCCGTGGTGGGATTCGAAACCAGGGTCTCGGTTATCACCTGAGTCTCTGGGTTATTATTTCAGAGAAAATACAGCGAGGCCATCACCTCCGCAGAATCTGCAACCATCTCCAATGGCAGGGGTGGTGTTGTTGTTGGCGTGGCTGTGCTTAAAGCATGGCGTTTTTCAAGGCAACAAAATGATTTGGCAAAACATACCATCCTTCTCAGTTTGTATTTATGCGAAGGTGAGATGATGGCAAGTGTTCTTGGTGAAAAGGAGGTGGATGTCCTTGGTCATGAGCCACTGATAGAATTCATACGGAGCAGTAGGTAATCAGCCCAGTAAATGTATAGTGTCCTTCATTGCAAAATGATGGAAGTATAAGTATGAAGACACCTTACTGAATTTGTAAAGTGTTATTGAAACAGTACTTGGGACGCTGTGAACAGATTTTCTCTCCTTTATGAGGAATGATCTCCTTGCCATAATGAGACAGAATACAGGCAATGCGCCAGAGTAATCCCTGCGTTGAAGGTACCACAAGGAGAGTGTGAAGGAAACGAGTGCTTAATCTGTAATGCGAATAAAGAATAAAATGTGATTGCAATAAAACTTGAGCGTTATGGACCAATATTCATTATTTTCAAAACTAAGCATGGATACCGTTAAATATTCCGTGTTTCCCGCAATTTATGTTTTCTCATTTGGACAAATATATGATAGGGAATGTTAAGAAGGACATGGGCCAAGTACAGGAAAATGGAGTTAGCATGGATGGACATTTTAGTCTGAATGGTCCAGTTTGGGCTAAAGGGCACCTTGAACTCTATGACTCTGTGATAGCTTAGATGTCCCTGTGGAGCCCCCATGTTGTTGAGAGACAGCTCCAGGCTCTGACCAAACTCTCTCCGTGTCAACGCACGGTTGTAGTGAGACCCTGCACTGAGCATCATGTTGTTCACAAACTTGTCAGCAGCCACATTCTGACAGGGTTGGTCATTCTCAAACGCTTCTGACATCCATACAGAAGACTAGCCCTGTCTTCTCGGAGATGGAAGATGCCTCCTTGAGATGTGTCACAAACCATCCGGTGTGCCTCCTTACCATCAGCAAATCATGTTAATGTAACACGTGTGAAACATTAGCAAAGGAGCCAGGAGGCACAACATGGAGCAATCTGTCTGTGCAGCCTCTGCTTCATTAGTTTGAAGTGTTGCAGCATCAATTACATCCTCCTATTTCAGTGTAACAGTTTGGACGGGCTGAATGGCTTCTTCTGTTCATTTGTCAATGTCTCGGGTGGCTGAATGTCCTCTTCCTCGTTCCAGGGAAGAGGTCCATTATTGGGTGACCGGTGGCAGCTGCTTACCTGCGTGTTGTGCTGACTAGATTCCTTATCTTCCTGTGTAACATTAAACAAACAAGAGGCTGGAAGAAACAGCAAGTCAGGCCGCATCAGGAGGTAGAGAAGTCAACATTTCAAATATACCCGTTCTTCAGGACTGCGAGTGGGGGTAGGGGGAACTGCAGATAAAGAGGGAAGGGAGTGGTTGGGGTGGGGAGAGGAGCAGGATGGTGAGGTAGCAGATAAGTAGACACAAGTGGTGGGTGCAACCTGGTTGGTCGATGGGAGGGATGAATCCGGTTGGGAGCTAGAAGGTGCAATGGAAGGGAGAAGGCGGGACTGGAAAGGGAGTAGGTCCATGGTTGGAAAGGTTATTCCAAATTGGAGAACCCAATGTTGAGTCCTCCAGGTTGTAGGCTAACCAGGCAGAAGGTAAGATGTTGTTCGTCCAATTTGCGGTCTGACTCACTGTGGCAACAGAGGAGGCAAAGTACGTCATGTTGGAAAGGAATTGGGAAGGGGAATTGAAATGGGTGGTGCCTGGGAGTTCAGGTCGGCCGCTGTGGGCCCTGTCTTGATGCTCGGCGAAATGAGCCCTTAGTTTACGTTGCTCTCCCCGATGGAGAGAAGACCACATCAGGTGCACCTGATGCAGTAATCTAGGTTGAAGGAGAGGCATGTGACCTATGATTAACATGGAAGGACTGTTTGGGGCCTTGAATGAGATGAGGGAGGTGGTGTTCCAGCAGGTGATGCATTTTTTTCATCTGCAGGGTCAGTTGCCAGTGAGGATTGGCGGGTTTGGCGGGGAGTGTGGGACGAACCAAAATTAGTGAAGTGATTGGTCCTTGTGGAAGATGTGTCAGGTGATGGGATCCAACCTCGTTAACTGTATCTGGTGCTACTGATCTGGTCTTCTCTATATCAGGGAGACCAAATGTAAACTAAATGGAATGCTTTGCTGAGCATCTCAGCTGGGCCTGTAAGGGCAGATTTGACCTCCCAATCACCTCCAATTTCAATTCCCCCTCCCACTCCATTTCCGACATGGTCATCCTTGACCTCCTCCATTGCCACAACGAACCAAAGCACATCTGGAGGAACATTGAATATTCCACCGGTGCAGCCTAAAGCCCGGGAGACTCAACATTGAGTTTTCCAATTTCTAATAACCTCCCTTCCAATACCCCGACTCCCTTGCCAGCCTCTCCTCCTTCCTTTCCTCTGATCAACCCATCTTCCAGCTGTCAAATGGATTCATTCCTCCCATTGACCAACCTGGTGGTACCCTCTACCTGTGTTTCCCACTTCACCACACCGCCTCCTCCTACTCTTGCACCTCGACTATTTATCTGTACACACCGTTACCCCCACCCCAGTCATGAAGAAAGCTTATGTCCAAGGAGTGGACTTCTTCTCCTGATGCTGCCTGGCCTATTGCGTTCTTCCAGTCTCCTGCATTCCAACATTTGTAGTTTTTTTTAAACTCTTCTTGTGCAATAGCTAAGAGATAGTAAATGGGCTGTGCCTCTTCTTATCCAATAGCTTCAATGGGCTGAATGGTGTTCTCACATTTCAGTGACACCAGCTTGAGATACAGAATGAGCTGCTCTTTTTTAGTTCTTTGGAAATGTTCAGGGTCCAGTAGTACTGTTATATTAATGTTACCTAGATGTTAACAGCATGAGCTTGAATGTTGTCCAGGTTTTGATGCTTTATGCGATATTTTCTGAGCATCCTCACTTCTGATCTAATGATGGAGGGTAAGACGTTGATGAACCAGCTGAAGATGTTTGTGCCGAGGGAGCTACCTTGAAGATCGCCAACATAGATATCTAGGGACTGAGAGGATTGATCTGCACCAGCCACATGGTGTCCTGAATGGCCCAACCACTTGCTAGTTTACAACTGATTCCCATTAGGTTCAATGTTATTCAGTTTCCTTGACACATTCCTCAGTCACACCCTGCCGTGATGTCAGGGCCAGTCACTCTGATACTGTGCTCATATATTTTGTTCATGTCAAAGGTCAAGGTAGATCCGTGGGGACTGTTTCCTTCTCTCAGAGGGTAGTGACTATTCTGGCCTCTCTATCCCAGACAGCTACATCTCTGAAAGTTTGGGGAGCAGAATGGTGTTAATGGATCTTGACACATCAGGGAGTTAGGGCTACAAAGAATTGGGCAGAGAAGAGAAATTAATGCCGGGAGAGATCAGCCCTGACCTTATTGAAGGCTTTACAGGCTATATAGCCTGGTGTTATTCCAGTGTACCCCATAGGCCAGTCATTTTGTTGCCTCTTCCATTTCCTGTGTTATTGACTTCAAGTAGCTGAATAGCCTGATCATGTTGCTGCATGATCTAGAATGGGTCTAGTTCTGTTGCCTTGAGGGCTGATTGGCCTCCTCCTGTAACTGTATATCATACTCCAGGGGCTGAAAAGCCTCATCCTGTTCTGGTGTAACTGAAATCCATATAGTCCAGATCTACCACCCTTGGAGAAAGTGAACACTGCAGATGCTGGAGATCAGAGTTGCGAAGTGTGGCACTGGAAGTGCCTAGCTGGTCAGGCAGCATTCAAGAAGCAGGAGTATCGAAATCTTGGACATTCCTGATGATAGGCATATGCCAAAACATCGATTTTCCTTCCCCTCCAATGCTGCCTGACCTGCTGTTCTTGTCCAGCACCTCACATTTGGACGTCTACTGGCCCGCCCTAGTCAACCTTCCTGGTCATGTCATCAAAGAAAATTAACAAATTCTTCAGGCATGAACCTCCACTCAAAAAGCCATGCTTACTATTCCTAATCAAACCGTTTTCCGAATGCATGTACATCTTATCCTTCAGAATCTTCTCAAGTAATTTACCTACCACAGATGTTAAGCTGACTGGTCTGTATTTCCCATGCTTTATTTTTTCAGTCCTTCTTGATTAAGTGCACATTTGCTATCCTTCAGTCTTCTGGGATCTCATCTGTGATAACTGATGATCAAAATTATCAGCCACGGCCCCCGCAAATTCTTCTCTGGCCCCTTTCAGTGTTCTTGGATATATCTGGTAAGGACCATGAGATTTCTCCAACTTCAAAGATTCTAGTACATCAATTACCTCCTCTATTGTGATACAGACTGTCCCTAAGATATCACCACTAATTTCCCCAAATTCCCATATATTCATATCTTTCTCCACTGTAAATATAGAGGAGAGATATTTGTTGAGGACATCGCCTATCTCTTATGGTACTACACATGCATGTCCACTTTGGTCTTTGAGGGGTCTTATTCTCTCTTTAGTTAATGATTTTCCTTTAATATACTTAAAGTGCCTCTTTTGATTCACCCTGATCTTCTCAGTCAAGGTTATCTCATACCCCCTTTTCGCACTCCTAATTTCCTTCTTCAGTAAACTCCGATATCCCCTGTACACCTCCAGGGATTTCCGTGATCCAAGCTGCCTCTACCTGAGCCACGCCTCCACAATTTGTTTGGTCAAAGCCTAAACATTTCTTGTTATCCAGTGTTCCTCATTCCTGTCAACGTTCCTTTCATCCTCACAGGAACATATAGATCTTAAGCTCCCGCTTGCTGGAGGTCCCTTTGCTTGCAAACAGACTACTCTGATCAACTCCTGCAAACGCCTGTCTGAGTCTATCAAAATTAACCTTGCCCCAATTTAGAACTTGAATCTATGGACCAATTTCTTCCCTCTCCATAACTTTTTGCAAATTAACAGAACTATGGTCACTGGTCCCAAAGTGCACATCTACTGTCACCTCACTCACCTATCCTGATATATTTCGTAAGAGTATGACAAATATTGCCCCTTCCCGATTAGGACCCTCTATATACTGCTGGAGGAAACTTTCCTGACACATCCCATCAAATCCCTTAATGCTCTGGCAGTTCCAGTCTGTGTTATAAAAATTAAAACCCCTATTATGACAACCCGAATGTTCCCTGCAAGTCTCCCCAAACTCGCTAGATAGTTTTGTTACTGTAATTCCTGTTGACAGTTTGGGGGCCTATATTACAACCCCAATAAAGTCACCATCCCCTTCTTATTTCTTAGTTCCACCCACAAAGCTTTCTACACCCCTTGATTAGAAATGCTACTCCCCTCCCACTTTCCACCATCTCTGTCCCTCCTAATGCATTTATCCTTTTAAATTAAAGGTCAGTCCTACCCATCCCTCAGCCATGTTTCTGTAATAGCTAGACTATCCAGTGCCAAGTATCTATCCACACCCTGAATTCATTGGCCTTACCTGTCAGCTCTTTCACATTGAAATAAATGCAATTTAATCAACAGGCATTCCTTGCTCCCTATCGTGTTCCAGCCTGGTCTGTCTCCTCAACGTACTATTTCTGAATACTGTATTTCCTTCCAGCCTCACACTTGCCTCACTGATCTCGAGGGTCCCACCTCCTGCCAATCTCGTTGAAACACTCCCTTGTAGCACGAGCAAAACTGGCTGCCAAGATATTGGTCCCCCGTCCAGTGCATGTGCCACCAGTCCCTCTTGAACAGGTCAACTCTGTCACAGAAAAGCTCCTAATGATCAAAAAATATGAATCCCACCCCCTGCACCAATTCTTTAGTCACATACGTATCCGCCATATCTTCCTGTTCTTACCCACACTAGCTCATGACAATGGAAGTCATCAGGTGACTGTCAAGGTCTTGTTTTCTAACTTTTCTTCGAGCTCTCAGTAATCACTCTGAAGGACCACATTCCTATGTCTACCTGTGTCATTTGTGCCAACGTGCACAATGACTTCTAACAGTTAACACCACCCCCCACGCCCCCCAACTCCAGCAGACACTCAGAGACATCCTGGACACTGACAACTGAGAAGCAACACACCATCCTGGTTTGCCGTTTGAGGCCACAGAATCTCTCATTTCTAAGACCCTGTTTACCATTGTCCTTTCCCATTGCTCCCCAGTCCCAGTCGTAATGCAACTATGCTGGCTACTGCTGCTTTCCCCTAAACGTTCATTTCCTAACACCCATTTCCCAACACCACAAAGTCAGTATCAAAAATGGTATACTTGTTTTCGAGAGGAATGCCACAGGGGATTCCTGCACTCTCTGCCTACTCCCTTCCCCATTCCTGGTTGTCGTCCAGCTACTCTCTGCCTGGAACACGACAGGAAGCAAGGAACACCTGTTGGATTAAATTGCGTTTATTTAAATGCAACACGGCTGACAGGTAACGATGACGAACTCATGAATTAGATCTTTACATGGGACTGGGATATGACAGTCTTTAAAGAAACACGGCTAAGGGAGGGACTTTGGTGTGACCACCTCACTAAAGCTCTTACCTCTGAAGTGCTCTGTATCTGGATGATCCGGAGAACAGCCAACTCCAGATCCTGAACACTGTCTCCCAGGAACTGCAGCTGGTTGCACTGCCCACACGTGTAGTCATCAGGGACAGTGGAAATCTCCCTGAGCTCCACATCCCGCAGGTGGAACGTGCAACTGCCCTAACTGCCATCTCAACTGTTGTCAAACTAGCATTAAAAAGACTTTACGTGAGCTTACCTGTACCTTTTGCTGAGCCTCTGCTCACCAAAGCCTCTGGAACCAAAGCATTACTACCTATTCTGCCACTAACAGCACGTCAATAGACCACTCCACATTTAGTTTTGGTTAAGGCAGGAGGGAAACACTGCAGTGATGCATTGTTTGGGACTTAAGCACCCCTTGACACCAGACCCATACTTGGACTTGGAGAGTGTCTTGCTGAGGTTTTCTTTCTCGTCGTGGTGACTGCGCAGATGCAAATATTCACCCTGACAGCCAATCCACGTTGTCGCAGTCCTCTGATCTTTTCTGACTATTAATACTGCATTTGTGAATTCCTTGAATCTATTGATTGCTTTCCAAACTGTGTCTCATTCTGGAGGGAGAGATGCTGGTGTTCCAGTGAATACAGGCTATTTGAAAAGGTTTACCATTAGACATATGAGCGATATAATGCCCATCCGCTCGCTGACTCAGTTTTTCCTTTCAATTAGAGTACATTTATTCTGATAACCTTCAATTCCATTTTCCAGCATTTTCCCTGTAACCCTTGTTTAAAACTCTGTCCATCTCAGCCTTGAACATATTTAGTGATCATTCCTCAACAGCTATCTCAATTTTCTGCAAATGTTTCCCTCCCACTGATGTGAGACTTGGTGGTCTTTAATCCCATGGCTTTTTTTCTAGCACTCTGTGTGGAAGTTAAACCTACATTAGATGTTATCATGTTCGATAATACCAACTTTGTGGCCAGAGGCAAAACTAAAAAAAAAGAAACACAACGGTTAAGAACCTGTAATCTCCTCCCTCATCTTCCACATCAGTCTAAGATACAGTTCATCCGGATCAAGGGATTTGGCCACATTTTATCATACACCAACTTCCAATTCTTCCTCAGCTTCTGTGTAAATTTGCTCAAGGTCACACTGTCAGGAACAGACATTGAATACAGTAACTGCTCCTCCAAATTGAAGACCAATATGTAATAGATCTTTGACATATTCTCTGGCTCGATGCACAGGTTGCCTCCTCGGATCCTAATACTCCCTATTCTTTCTCTTGTTATCCCTCTTACCCTTAATAAACCGATAAAATGTCTCTGGAGTCTTGAAAATACTGCCCACTAATATTTTTATCACCGCTGCACCCCTACCCTCTTTTTGCACTTTTACTTACTTTCTTGAGTTTAGACCTTCACGTTCTCTCCTCTTCTGGGACCTCCATTGACCTGCTCCCTTTATGCCTGTTTTAAGCTTCTCTTTCATTGTTAATTCCATTCTGAATATGTGTAGATATCCCAGGCTCTCCGGGCTGGTTTTCCTCCATTTCATCTTTGGTGTAACATGTTGTGGTCACACTCTCATCACTTCCATTGTGAGCATGTGATCCCCCCCCGCCCCCACCTATACGCTGTTCTGTTACAGTTTCACCCAGAAGTAACTGTACTGTGGCCAGATCCTGTCTTTCTCTTGGTAAGATCTGCCTCCATCATCCAAATTATTTTTAATTTTCAAGCCTTTTTCTTTTGGTCTTTTCCTTAACAAGCTAAAAATGCTTGAGTCACGGTCACTGGTCCTGCAATGCTCTCCCAAACCTGCCTGGCACCTGACTGGCTTCGCTCCCCACAGTCACGCCTATGCACTGCCCCGCCCATCGTTGTATCTGCTCCATGTTGATATAAGAGTCTCTCTGGAATAAATGTCAAGTCATCTTCCCCTCTTTAAAAAAAATCACTGTCCTAATGAATATTTGGAATTGAAATGTCTAAATATAATAATCCTGTTATTGTTTTTACACACCTCAGTGAATTGGTTATATATCTGCTGCTGTATTTTCTTTTATCTGAGAGTCGGTAATATATCCCCCGCAGTGCATTTGTCATCGTTTTGATCCTAACCTCAACCCACAAAGCGTCATTTGAATACCCTTCCAAGATATGATGCTAGCTAACTGCAGTCATTGACTCCATAATTAATAAGGCAACGCAACCTTCTCTTTTACCCTTCTCCTGTGCTGTCCATAGTTCTTATACCACAGAATATTGAGTTGTCAGCCCTGACCACCCTCAAACACATCTCTGTGATGGCAAAAATGTCACACTGCAAAAATGTCATCTCATTCCCTTATCACACCTGTCGGTCCGATAATATTCCCAACATTAAGGTAAAGGACATCCAGCCTGGAATATAGCACACGGAATACTCTGTACCTCGCAGTTCTTCAGTCATTTACTGTTTGTTATCAAACTGCCTTTCCATGAACTAAAACTGTAACTCTGGGACTGAATGAATAATTGTTGAATTGTAATTTCTTTTTTAATTTATGTGTTAATCAAATGCAACGTTCCAGAACTGAACAGTCAGCTCCAATTACCTTACTTTGCTTCGTGTGCAGAGGGGTCAGCCCTCAGTAATGGAAAAAGTGAGGACTGCAGATGCTGGAGATCAGAGTCGAAAAGTATGGTGCTGGTAAAGCTCAGCGAGTCAGGCAGCATCCGAGGAGCAGGAGAGTGAAAACTTTGAGCACAGTCCCTTCATCAGGAAGACATTGGTGCATTCACATTTTTTCCATTCCATGGGAAATTTGGAAAGTTACTTGCTCAGGAGGGCAGCACTGTATATAGCCCTGAAATGGAAAGCAGTCAATCAGTTGTTTGGACAGGGGGTAGACATAGTAAGGTGAGTACAGACTGATTGAAGTACAAACATAAGGATAGATAAGTCCCCTGGACCAGGCAGGAGGCACCCGAGGTTACCAGAGGAAGTGAGGGAAGAGATTGCTGCGCCTTTGGAGATGATCCTTGCGTCCCCACTGTCCACTGAAGTGTTGCCTGATGATTGGAGGGTGGCAAAAGTTATTCCCTTGTTCAAGAAAGGCAATAGGGATAATCCTGCGAAATACTGGCCATTCTGTCTTACTTCTGTATTGGGAAAGGTATTGGAGAGGATTCTGAGAAACAGAATTTATGATTACTTGGAAAGTGATAGTTTGATTAGAGATAGTCAGCATGGCGTTTTGAGGGACAATCATGCCTCAAGGAACTTATTGAATTCTTTCAGGATGGGATCAACCACATTGATGAAGGTAGAGCAGTGGATGTGATGTACATGGATTTGAGCAAGGTGGTTGATAAAGTTCCCATAAGATCGGCCCATTCAGAAAGTAAGGAGGCATGGGGTACAAGGAAACGGAAACCTGTGTGTGTGGATACAAATTGTCTGACCTGTAGAAGACTGATAGTGGTAGAACATGGAAAGGATTCATCCTGGAGGGTGGTGACCAGTAGCGTTCTTCAGGAATCGGTTCTGGGTCTGCTGTTCTTTGTGATTTTTACAAATGACTTGGATGATAAAGTGAAAGGGTGCTTTAGTAAGTTTTACAATGTAATAAAGATGTTAGAGGTATGGATATTGTTAAGGGCTGTCTTAGGTTGTAATTGGACATTGACAGGATTAGCTGGTAAATGGAAGATGGAGTTCAACTTGGATAAGTGTAAAGCGATTCATTTTTTAAGGTCGAATTCGAATGCAGCATACAGGTTTGAAGGCAGGATTATTGGTAGACTGGAGGACCATAGGGATCGTGTGGTCCATATCATAGGATGCTCAATGTTGTCACCCAAGCTGATAAGGTTGTTAAGATGTCTGGTGTTTTCATTAGCCAGGGATTGCGTTTAAGAGCCGCAAGGTTACGCTGCAGCGCCAAGAATCTCATTTGGGACTACACGTGGAATATTGTATTCACTTCTAGTCGCCTCATTACTGAAAGATGTTGAGACTTCGGAGAGGGTGCCGGGGAGATTTACCAGGATGCTTCCGAGACTGGATGGCATGTCTTACAAAGAAGCGTTGAGGGAGCTAGGGCTTTCCTCCTTGGAGCAATAAAGAATGTGAGTTGACTTCATAGACGTGTATAAGATGATGAGAGATATAGGCAGAGTTCATAGCCAGAGACTTTTTCGCAGGGTGGAAATGGCTATCTCGAGCCGGCATAAGTTTAGTATGATTAGAAGAAGGTTTGAGGAGATGTCAGAGGTAGGTTCTTTAAACAGAGAGTGGTGGGTGCTTGGAATGCACTGCCAGCAGCGTTAGTGGAGTCAGCTGCATAACGGATATTTAAGTGACTATTGGATAGACACATGAATGATAGTACAATGAAGGGTATATCAGTTAGTCTGAACTTCGAGTAGGATAAACGTTCGGCAGGACAAGAAGGCTTGAAGGGTTTGCACTAAGCTGTACTGTTCTGTGTTTTATGTTTCACCCAGCCTCTGGATTCTTTTCAATTGTTGAATGTGTGAGGGAGTGATCTGAGTGAGATTAGGAAGCTGGGGAGGGGCGTTAGCCCAAAACTTCCAGTTATGTTGTTCATTGTTCCATTCACCTGACTGCCAGTGCAATATGTGACGTGTCCTACACCAGACAGGCTCCGCCAAGTTCAGTTATTAACGTAATTCTTGACTTGTCATTTGCTGCTGTTTTCTTCAGATACAATCTGTTGGGTGACCCATGTATTAGTCAGATGTTAGCTATGTTTCGTGAATTGCGCAAAAATAAGACGTCAACTATCATTATTCGACTGAACTATAATCTCTGAAAAGAATTAGGCTGATTCTATATTTATGGAACAAAACTATAAACTCCTGTCAAGATTTTCTAACACAGAAATAAAGAATGTACATTTTATTTTGTATCAAACAAACAACATGGATGTAACTCTTTTGGTGATCAGAATTACACACACAATGTCAGGATTCAAAACAATGCATTGTCACTCCAACATTTTGAAATTGGTTGGCCTCTGAGTGATTACATGTTCAGGGTGAGCTAACGATTGAATAATCAAATAGAATTAGCATTCTTATATATTTATATATCTCAATCAGTTCAATTTCTCACTAAAATGTACAAGCTTCAGCTATTTGTCAGCGAATTAAAAATGGCTATAGTTCAAAATGCTCTGTGAATATTAAACTAACTAAATGATTTGTGCTATCAAGTTTTAGTGAACGACAATTTGAAAACGTTTAACTTTTAGAAAGAATGTCATTTAATTTGAAATGCAGACAGTGAACAAAAACGATGAGCATATTATCGTGTAAGTGAAAAGTCAAACCTTTTCAAAGAGATTTGTGCCAAAGCAATGACAGATTTGTTTTCGTAATTGGAATTCAACATTTCAAATATTCATATTCTGAGTAATAATTAGATTATTTAATGAAGCTGACCTTGCAGTAGTTGCATTTTAAATGCTTATGCTGCACTAAATAATCAGATATTCGTGAGTATTTACAATGGGAAATAATCGGATCCTGACTTTTATTTGCATCAGACACATGATAGAGTGCAAAACCTTAAAGTACAGGAGGAGGCCATTGGCCACTGTGTGTGCATCAGTTCCAGGAATGTCTCCCAAGCCCCTCCCATTTGCCAGCCCTATCTCTGCAGCCTGTTAAATTCATATTTCCAAATGCATATCCAGTTCTATTTTTTAATGTTCATCCACAACTCTCCCAGGCAGTTCCATTCCAAATCCTAACAACTCTCTCAATAAAGAAGTGTTTCCTTATCTCATTCCTGGCTCTTTTGCTGACAAGCTTGAAATTAGAACTCCTTGATGCTGTAATGCCAACTAACGGAAACAGAGTATTCCTGTTTTACTCTACAACGTTTTTTCATACTTTTGAGCACTGCAATAAGTTCACATATTTGTCTGTTCTGCTCAAGCAAAAATAATCCTTGCAAGAACTGTTACAAGCACTACATCGGAAAAACAGTCAGAAAACTAGCCACCTGGATACATGAACAACAACTGGCCAGAAGAAAAAGACATGACCCACTATCACTGGTATCCTTACTTATAGATGAGGAAGTACACGATTTAGACTGGGTCTGCATATCCATCTAGGACAAGCCAAACAGAGACACGCACGAGAATTCCTAGAAAAATAGCATTCCAACCTGAACTCTATCAACAAACATATCGATTTTGATTCCATCGAACACTCTCTGACAAAAAGAACTGGACATAAAATCACCAATACTGGAAATTACATCACTGACTCAAGGAAACCTAAACACATAAATAGCAAATGGGACATAATACCAGCACTTCACCGAAGGCTCACTGATAATGTTCCCTAGTACAGTGATGAACCATCTGAAAATGAACTCTCCAACTCAGCGAGCAAACTGACATCCAGAAGAAGCACAATTTCTCTCATCCTCCCTTTAACTAAATACTTCATTCCACTTGTCATTCCGATTATTTTAAGGTTATTTGCATTCTTTTGCAAAGTAATATAGTGTCTTTCTGTGTGTGTTTGAATGTGTGTGTGTATATGATAGAGAGAGAGAGACAGCGAGCGAGAAAGAGAAAGAATAATCCTCTGTAATCCCTGGATTACTCCCCGTGCCATGTGGAAAAGAGAGAAGGATGAGGAAGACACTAAAGCTTAACATGTTGTTAAAAATCTAGTTCAGGGGTGAGAGTTCCAGATTGTTGTATCATTGGGATCTCTTCCAGGACAGGTGGGGACCTGTACAAAAAAGACAGATTGTATCTTAACTGTACAAGCACCATCATCCTTGTGGGGATGTTTTCTAGTACAAGTCAGATGGATTTGAATAAACCAGGAGAGTGAGAACCAAAGCAGAATATCACGAAGTGAGCAGAAGGTT
The DNA here is from genome assembly GCF_047496795.1 of Chiloscyllium punctatum. Classification (NCBI taxonomy): domain Eukaryota; kingdom Metazoa; phylum Chordata; class Chondrichthyes; order Orectolobiformes; family Hemiscylliidae; genus Chiloscyllium; species Chiloscyllium punctatum. Next base: position 42,196,835 of record NC_092759.1, on the reverse strand, counting down.
AGGTGAATAGGACATCAGGCACGGCCAGTCTAATGACCATGCCGAGAGAAGGAATCAAAACAGTGAGTTGGGAGTTGGAATAAATTATAGAGAGGAGGCGCAGGTTTTTCAGAGATTAACAAGTAAGGATGGAGAGTGTGGGGGATGTCAGGGAGTGAGGTGTGTGGGATCAGGGAGACAGTGCACAAGAAAATGTTAAATGGGAAAGAGGTTGGGCTGGGAAATTCCATGATAAACAACTGGCAGCAAAATACAGGAAAACTTGCTGCTTGTAAAAGTGAATACCTGGGAAAGAATTTATTATGCTTCAGATAAAGAACACCCTTATTGCTAGAGGTCTGTATTATAATGGAGGAAAAGCTGTCTTCATATTATGGCTGTAGCTTTACTAATGGTTGCATACAGCTCGAATAGTGTCAGTGTTGTTGTTGGACAGCATCCACTGAGAATATGAATTCCACTGGATGGTCCCAGAGATGGCTGGGCTGCCTTTGGTTGAGTGAGTGCTGAAGATGCATGAGATGATGCTGGTTTGTAATATAGCCATTAATGAGTACAGTCAAAGGAACAAAGCAGCAACTGCCATTGTTAATTGTTTCAGAATATATCAGAGTGTTCATGGCTGCCACTGCAAAGAATCATGCAATGAAAAACAGGCCTATCACGTCTGTGCCAGCAAGTGCATATCCAAAGACATTTTAACCGTTTGTGAGGTTACCTGCCTCAACCACCCATCGAGACAAAGCATTCCAGATTCATACCATCCTCTCAGTTCGAAACACATTCGACAAATCCTCTCTCAATCCCCTGACATTCACTTTAAAAGTGTGTCTCTTTGTTTTTGATCCTTTGACGAAGGAAAACAGCTGCTGTCTGTTCATCCCCTCCATACCCCATTTGCTCTTGTACACCTGTACCATATTCCCTCCTTAACTTTCCTTGCTGCAAAGAAAAAAGGAGCAAATTTAGCCCTCCTCTTTCATACTTACTTTTGAGTACTCACTTGTCTTGTTACTTCTGACTTGCATCTTCCCAAATTATCGGTGTTAAGTTTCATCAGGCCATTGATCTGGCTATCTGAATAATCTGTTTCTATCCTTCTGCAGCCTAACACTTTCCTCCTGACTGTGACCCACGCCGCCCATCTTTGTGTCATCTATAACATTGATCATCATTCCACTGCTCCCCACCTCCACATTCTCACAATCGTCATTTCTGAATATCACAAACAACCAGTGATTTCCTTCCTGTTCGCCAGATGTTATTTAGATGATGATTGGACAATTACAGTCTCTTGCTTTTCCTATATTGGTGAATTTATGAGTGATGTAGTTAACGCATTTTATGAGGGATCCACAATTAACATTTTCGACACAGAGTTGAATTCACCTTTTACACTCCGCCCCTCTGCATGTTTTGTTTATAAACATTGTAAATAATTTAGGATAAACTAGGATTTGGCATTTTGCGGTAGAACATTAGCATTTTGTGTGGCACTGTTCTTTGTAACATTCCCTGCAATAGCCAGAGCTGAAGAAATTTTTCATCTGCAGGATGGACATGCACTCATTCATTGTTTGTTTTAATCAGCGAGTGTGATGAGGATAAATATTCAAATAAATTCTATATTATGGGCAAACTGCAGAAGATCAAATCATATTCTCATATCCACCTTGAATTGGAAGCAAATATTTTCTGTAAAAATAAAATCAAAAATATTGAAACACCACCGTAGGGGAGAAAGAAACATATCGTCTGTACTTGATGGAGATATAGAAATATATAGTACATGTACAACCTGAACAAGAATCAAGTGATAGAAGAGAAAGTACAAGAAATCCTTTCTTAATTTTGAATGGAAACCAGATCCCGATTTTCTTGTACAGTGATGTTTTCTCATCCAATCTCACTTCCTCAAAAGCAAGCTTTTCCCTGTCACTAAAACTTCATCTGCCTTTCTTCTTCCTCTGTCCTACTCTTTTCTTACAGTCCTACTTCCCTTGCACTGCCCCTCCTGCTGCTACATTCTCTTCCACTGATGATCTCCCTTCACATTCTTCTTCTGCCACTCCCCTGTAAGTTACACCAATTCCCCAGTTACTCCCACTTTCTCTGGCTATTCCTTCCCCATTTTGCTTTCCAACTGGGATGATGGGAGCTGCTGGCTTCTGGGCTGCTATTGAGCATCAGTGAATGATGAGATTGAGATGATCAATGTCCAATAGGAACTGACAATAGTTGTTTCTGTCACTGTCTGATGCACCGTAAACAGGGTGGTTTTGTTCCCCATGGTACAGAGTGGAGTGTCTTTCTGTCTCTCGGTCACATCGCTTAATCAAACAGCCTCATCACAAATAGGACAAACCTCTCCTCACAGTCAGAAATCCATGCATCAGTTTTACCTTAAACGTTGTGAGTAGAGTGAGCACATTGTTCTAACAGGCTGTGTACTGGCCTTTTATTCTTTATTCATTTAACTGATCTTCCAATATCAGTTGAGGTGAGATCAGAGTAACTTGCATTGCATTAAAGTAGTATTTGACTCCTGTGACATCAGAGATCCTGAGTAAACTGTGGTCACTGGGAATCGCAGGAAAGTTTGCGCTGGTAATTTCCTCACTAAACAATAACACCTTCCCCAGAGCTATTGGGAATGCCAAATAAACTCTGCCCTTGCTAGTGCCTTCCAAAACCATTGATAATTTTTTCTTGTTAATTACATCAAGACTTATTATATTTTAAAGTTTGGTCTAAAGTCTCTGAAAAAAATAAGACCTTGCTGCTTGAGTGTCACTCAATTGAAATAAGGATGTTACAATAAGTATACTTTCCCAATTATAGTCAATCATTTACTTTCTGAGGTCTGATCGTGCGATATCAGTACCACTGAGATCAACGTTTTCTCTGTCCAGCAGAATCGCATTATATTGTCTAAAGACTGCACCACTCTACAATTCTAATTTATTCACCGGCTCATTCGTCATGCTAAACAGATGCACTGGGCACACAATTTGCAACAAGGTAGAGATGCCCTTGACCCTCTGGAACCTTCCTCCCCTCTCATACCTGCCCACTGACTCCATGCCCTCCCCCAACTCCACCTCCTATCGTTTATTCACCGTCCCTCCTTAACTTCCACTCTCTGATGCTGAATGTTCTGTACTCAGCAAATATCTGAACATTACCTCTCTGTGCCCCCACTTTAAGGAATTTTAGGCATGACATTTAGTTGAGCTCTTCCGCTGCGTTCGCCTCAGTGCCCATTTCTTTCAGCAATATTCCACTCCCTGTTCCAAATACGCCGTTACCCAGCTCCAACACTCTCCCTCCACCTGGACTCCTCCCTCTGGCCTTTACCTGAACGAAATCAGTTCGTTGAGAAATCTCAACTTGACATTGGTTGTCGTAATTTCTCTGCACTTGCCTCACCAAATCCATACTATCAATGTCCGAACAGCCTATACTCCATGTGCTTAGGTCCAACTCTGACTGTGTTATTCAGCCTGTGCTGACAAGGGTGGTGCTGCTATAGTCTGGTGGACTGACCTCGACATTGCAAAGGTTGAACGCCCACTCTCAGGTACCTCCTCTAATCTCCCCCTGGACCATGACCCTACCATGGCACATCAGGCAATTGTATCAACTATGATAACTGACCACATTTCATCTGGAGATTTCTGCCCCACTCGCCCCACGCCCCTAACTGCCCCCGAGTTGATAATCCTCTGATAGCAGAGCTCGCCTCTATCTCCTCTCAAAAGTTCACAAACAGAACAGCCCAGGCAGACCCATTGCTTCAGCCTACTCCTGCTACACGGCGGAAGTGTACGGATACACACTTGGGCCCCAGTTATGCCTGTTTCTTCTTGGGGGACATCGACCATTCCCTGTTCCAGTTCTACTCCAGCACCCATCCACAAATCTTCGTCCGATACATAGATGATATCATCGCTGCTGCATCTCTCTCTTGTCCGGAATTGGAAAAGTTCACCGATTTCACTTGGAATTTGAAACTATCCATCACTTTCACCTGGTCGATCTCTGGCTCCTTACTTCCTTTCCTCAACATTTTTGCTTCCATTTCTGGGGATAGCCAGGCAACTGATATCCAGTATTAACCCACTGACTCCCACAGGTTCCTGGAGTATTCATCCTCACACCTGGTTTCCTGCATAGAGTCAATTCCATTCCCCCAGTTCCTCCGTCTCCACCGCATTGCTTCTGCTGATACTAAATTCAATAAGGAAGCCTTTCAAATGTCCACCTTGTTCCTCAATCAAGGGATTCCCCATCACTGTTGTCAACAGGGTCCTCAACTGAGTCTGATCCATCTCCTGCACTTCTAGCCTGCCCCTCCCCTACCCTCTCGCAACGGAGTTTCCCTTGCACTTGCCTACTATCCCAGCCGCATTCACATGCAGAGGATCATCAGCCCACATTTACCCCACCTCCAGCGAGATGCCCCACCTGCACATATTCACCTCTCCTTCCTTGTCCACCTTCTAGAGGGATTATTCCCTCCAGGATACACTGGTCTACTCTTTATTCACTCCCACCACAGGTCCACTTCACTTTCCCCTGCCGGAGGTATGACACATTCCCATTTAGATTCGATTAGATTAGATTACTTACAATCAAGTCCACACCACCCCGCCGAAGCTATCTACATCTACATCTACATCCACATCTATATCTACCCTAACACTACGGGCAATTTAGCATGGCCAATTCACCAGACCTGCACATCATTGGACTGTGGGAGGAAACCGGAGCACCCGGAGGAAACCCACGCAGACACGGGGAGAACGTGCAAACTCCACACAGTCAGTCGCCTGAGGTGGGAATTGAACCCGGGTCTCTGGTGCTGTGAGGCAACAGTGCTAGCCACTGTGCCACCGTGCCGCCCATTTACCTCCCTCCTCATCAGTATCAAAGGGCCCAACTGTACCTTCGAGGTGAAGCAGCACCTTACCAACATTTCCCACAATCCAGTCTACCTCATGCGCTGCTCACAATGTGGTCTCCTCTACATTGGGGAAATGAAGGGTAGACTGGGTGACCGCTTCACAGAACATCCAAGTTGGACCGCTGCAGATGACTCTGAGCTTTCAGTTGCCTGCCAGTTTAACAGCCCATCCTGTTCCCTGACCAATATCGCTGTGTCAGGCTTGCTGCAGTGTTCCAGGCAAATTCAACGCAAGCTAAAAGAACTACACCTCATTTTCCATGTGCGGACTCTGCAGTCCTTTAGACTCAAAATCAAGTTCAATAATTTTTGGGCCTGAAATCCCCAAAGTCCTAGCCCCCTATCCATACACCAGGCCGAGTTGTCACATAGCCTTCCATTACTCACACCCTATTGTTAGCTACTAACAGTCTCCATTAAGAGCTATCCAGTCTCTTCTGCATATAAACCAACATTTTCCGTGTTACTATCAGTTCTGAGGAAGGGGCTCTGGACCTGAAACGTTAACTCTGATTTCTCTGCACAGATGATGCCAGACCTGCTGAGCGTTTACAGCAACTTCAGTTTTGTTTCAACATTTTCATCGCAAGTTCTCACAATGCAATACGTCATCGATATTTAGAGCCCTGTCAAACATAGGAACTTTGTAATTTCTCACTTAAAATCAATAACAAATTACTCGAGATTCAACTAAGATAACAGCTTTGCTGCTATCATTCAGATCAGACACTTTGTCACAGTTCAGAAAGAAGAAAGAAATCAAAAGAGCTGGAGGGAAACTCAGTAAATCTGGCAACATCTGAACAGAGATGCAAAAAATTAAGCTTTGATTCTAATAGGACTTTTCAGAACAGTGTCACATCATATTACATATGTTAATTCTGCTGCTCTCTGCAGACACATCCACACGTTTTTTGTTTATCCAGCATTTTCTGTTTGCATTTCATGTTTCCATTATCACATTATTGCATGTTTCTTGACAGGTCTACATGTTGACCTTGGTAATGTTTGGACAATGTGGTACTTTCATGTTTCTATTACTGTTGGTGTGTCTGTGATACCTGAATTACAGCCGAAATCTGTCTCTTCTTTAAGATCGAAAGTAAAAAGAAAATCTCAACATCTTGTAAATCTCAGGAAATCTATTTTGTTTGACAATACATTTTAGAGGCAGCTGAACTTCATGAAATAATAGCAATAGATTTTTGATGATGGAACACTTGTGTCCTTCATTGAACAAGCTTGTCTCCCCAATCTCCAAAAGCTTTCAATGCATAACATAGAATTATTACAGCAAAGGTGGTGAAAACTCAGCCCATTGTCTTTTCCAGTTTGGAATGAGCGATATTTCTACTGTCATTCTCTTGTATTGTCACCACACCCCTGTACATTTTGTTATTAGCATCTGCTTTTAATTGTAAGCATCCTGCCAGATATGAACAACATGATCAATCTCAAACAAAAACAGACGTTGGAGGGAAAGCTCAGCAGGTCTGGCTGTATCTGTGAAGAGAAATCAATGTTAATGCTTCAGATGCGGTGACCCTACTCAATCTGTATTCCCAATGATTAAATGGTGTGTATATAAAATATAGTTCACTTTGTCACATTTAAAATTATCCGGTTCAGTTCACATTGTCATTGAGCATTACATATCCCAAGCGTTGGCTCGTTCCTTGTTGTGAACTATATTTAATTCTATCTGACGTTAAGAGAGATAATAACTGGGGAATATCATTGTACTCCCCATGTAGTCTCCACAGCCACTATCCCCATTCCGCCCTATCCACTAGGTAAATCTGACTCATTAATTCATAAGTCTTAATGAATAAGTTCACTTTTGGTTTTGGGCTGAGGGGAAAAAAGGTGAAAAATGATTGCTTTACAGCAAATAAAACTGCATTAAGATGTTTGTCAATTTGTATAAATTAATTACTGAAGCATATTCTATATGGAAGGTCCAACGTTTCTTTATTAGAGCAGTGAGAGGACCATTCAGAGAAGTCCACACTTCCTGTCTAAGTTCAGGGCAATTGTGCCCAGTGACAGTCTGTTAGCTGGGGTTTGTTCCCGTGAAGGAGAGATAAGCACAGTAACAACATCCTGACTGTGTTTCTTTATTTTGTGGAGGGGCAGAGATTCCGGGTATGATGGCAGAACTAAATAAAAATGATAAGAATTGGAATAAAAGTGAATTTCACGAAAAACAACGATAAAACCACATTTTGTCTGAACATTTTCCTGTTTCACTGATGACCTTCGGTAAAGAAATCTAATGTTACTACCCGTTCTGGGTTAAGTGTGACTTCAGACCCATATCAATGTGCTTGACTTTCTATTGGCTTGTGGAATGTCGTCAGAGTCAGGACAATTAGTGATGCTTAACAAATGTTGCCCTGGGCAGAGATGCCGACTTCCCATGGAATAAGAAATTTGAAGGTTAAACAAATTTGAAAGATGCTGGAGATCTGAACTTGCATAAATAATGCAAGGAAAAGATCAGAAAGTTCTGGGAAGCTTTTCTGAACTGAAAGCAGCTGGAAAATAGTGTGAACAATGCTGGTGACAGGGAAGTCTGCTTTGAAGGGCAGGAGGAGTGAGTTGAATCGATAGAGAAAGAGAGAGATAGAAGACAAAGAGCAAACAAAGGGAATGATGATCAGCTGGGGTGGAAATAAAATGTGAGAATCACCTCATTTATTTTTAACTTTTCAAATCTTCCTGAATATCACGCCCATGCAGCTACACGTATCCCCCGCTTTTAAAAAATTCGCATTTTGCCATTTCCCTTTCCGAAAAACCTCCATTACGTCCTGTTTTCACTAATCAAAAGAAATCCGAAGAGGATTTTCACTTTTAACAAGAAAAGTAAATTTTCCCCACATAAATTAATGATACCTCACTTTATGCCATATCAGCTTATGAAAGGCTTTGTCGGAACATTCTACTTTCAGATACCGAGGGCAATCTCTATCTATCTAAGATCATGTTTAAAGCGATTTGATCCCACCTGTCTGTGTTCCCTGAGTGTCGTCATGTTCTTATATTTATTAATGGGATATAGGTATCGCTGGGTGGGCCAGTATTAGTTCACTGTTTTGATCGCCCTTGAGAAGACCTTGAGCCTCACAGGGCACTTACACAGAGTGAGGCACACACGGTGACAGCAACACAGGAGCAGTGCGATTCAAGATCGAATTTAGCAAGATTAATATTATTTGAAAAGTTAGAGATTTCAATTGGTCAGTGTAATTAGGGTGGGGAAGAAGGTGTTCCTGAGCATACTGGTTCATGTTTTCAAGTCTCTGTATCTCCTCCCTTTTGGAAGAGGTTGTGGGAGATCATTACCAGTTTGGGAGAGATATTTGATGTTGCCAGCCATTCGCTGACAATGAGAAGTATAAATGGATGGAAGGTTGTCCTCCATGATAGTATGGGCTGTGCACAAAACCGTCTGTAGTTTCTTATGGTCCTGGGAAGAGCAGTTACCGTCACACGATTATGCACGTGAATAGAATGCTTTCAGTTGCCAGTATGCAGAGCACTGGGAGAAGGCAGTTCCAAAATATTTAGATGTAACAATTGGTTGTTAAATGGATATCTACATTCTGGTTGCTGTTTTGACAACAATTGAAATTTAACCAATAAATTTAAATTATGTTTAAGATACCAAAACATAATTGAATTTATTGTATTGCCAACATCCAACCAAAGAGCCATCACATGCTTCAAAAGAATAGAGAAGCCATCACCATCACAACGAGAGAGAAAGAGATGGACATGTAGAAGGAGAGAGAGAACACAGCGAGGCAAACAGAAGGACAGTCAGTAAAACAGAGAAAGGAAACAAAACAAGAAACAAACATTCACAAGAACAGGGAGAAGGGGAGATAGTAAGTTATGGGAAAGAAACAGAAGACAGATAAAGGAAAATACTAGGAAACAGACAGTGTGAGAGAAATAGTGAGATACAAAGCACACAGGGAGTGGGGATGGGGTCACAGTGTGCTGGGGGTGGTGAATGGGAGGTTCTGGGGCTGTGGACCAGAGACAGGTGGAAGTGAGCACTGTAGTAACTGGGGGAAGGGAAGTGAGGATTTACTTTGACCTTTACCAAGAAATGCAGACAAAGCATAGTAAACAATGATGTACAGAACAATGGCTATAAAATATGTTTGAGAGCCATGCAGGTTACGATGCACAGGGCGTGTGCGAGGCGAGATCAGCAGGAACAAGATCAGCATTATCTGAGATTAGGGAGTCCACTCATCAGTCTAATAACAGTCAGGAAGAAGCTGTTCCTGAACCAGCTGCTCAGTGTTTTCAAGCTTCCGTACCTTTTAGTCTGAGGGAAGAGGTTGGAGGAGACCATTACTGGGGTCTGATGGGTCATTGCTAATCTTATAACAAAGAACACTCCAGCACAGAAACAGGCCATTCGGTGGTCCGAGCCTGCGCCGATCCAAATCCTCTATCTAAACCTGTCGCCTATTTTCTAAGGATCTGTATCCCTTTGTTCCCAGCCCATTCATGTATCTTTCCAGAAACATCTTAAAATAAACCATTGGTCACAGTTCTCCATTTTGAGAAACTCCCTCCCCCTACTATTCTCTGCCTCCTGTTGCCCAGCCAGTTCTTTATCCACTAGCTCGCGCACCATGTGACTTCACTTTCGACATACCCTGACCATGGGGAAATATACCAAACGCCTTCCTGAAGTCCACGTCCATGACATCTAGAGTGCCTCCTTCATCAATCAACTTTGTCACTTCCTCAAACAATCTATTGATTTGGTAAGACATGATCTTCTCTGCAAAAAAACATGTTGCCTATCACTGATAAGACTATTTTCATTCAAATAAGAATAATTCCAATCTCTGGACCCTGTGTTTGTGGAGTTATTTTGCCATCTCCCCGTGTCTGCATTGGGAGAATTAACTCGTTTCTCTCTTCACAGTATGTTTCTATGTTTGTTTCAGGTTTCTGCCATCTGCAGTATATTTTCTTGTATTTGATGGAGAATTGCTGCAAATATGACGTGTTTATTGTAAAAGTGGCACTGGTGCTCGGGGTCCCCGAGTACATGGGAATCTTGCCCAGCTACTGATGTGAGTGCATGTCTCTGATTACCTACTCCGTCTCTCTCGAGCCCTGAGTCCATCCATTATTGCATGCAGCCTTTCACCGAGCCATTCCGGGGTTCCCCACACCCCATCGCCTGGCACTGGATGCTCCCTACGCAAGGGGCGCACAAAGGCACTGGGCACTTTCTGACACGCTAGGGATTGGGGGTAAAGCCCCAGCCATTAAAAGGAACAGAATAGCTAAAATCCAATTGAACAGAAAAGCAGAGTAAACAGGCTGAATGACAGCCATCTGTTGTGACATGTTCAGGACTTTTGGACTAATTTCTGTTTATCCACGTCCATCTACAAACATATACTCCATATGTATACCTTGTCACACAGGTTTGGTGAAGGTGATAGATATCAGATCCTATGGTCATTGCGACTGATTCGTTGGGCTCCACTTTCATAGTTAATGATACCACACTAAGTTTTTATTGTCAAGTCTATCCATTTCAAAGTAAAGATCGTGCCGGAGTTATGCTGAAAGGATTTTTGAATGTTGAAGAGACTAGATAATGCCACGTGCCAGTGAAGTTAGGAGTAGGAAGGCAGTATAGCTAAAAACATGGCCAAACAGCTGGTAGGGTAGGCAGCACTTGCAATATGTGGATCATTGGGAATCCCGGATCGATAGGATATAAACAAGAAGGACTGGATGCATCTGAACTGGCAGCAATCTCCGATATGTGGGTCATTGGGACTCCTGGGTCAGTATGGAATACACAAGAAGGACGGGATGGACGTGAACTGGCAGCAATCTCCTGGCAGGCAGGTTAGCTATTGTTACTCAGGAGGGTTTAAACTTTTGTGGTGGTGGGGGGGGGGGGGTAGGGGGGGAGCCAGAGCAGTACGTCCACAAGCACAGTGACTGAAGAGTAGTTGGAGACTAATCCCAGTACAGCTAAGACCAACAACAAACTGGCAGAGGGGAGTGAACACAATGGGACTGGCAGTCGGAAGTATGCTGATTTTAATGTGAGCAGTATGACAGGCAAGACAGATGAGCTTGGAGCTTGGAGTTTGAATGAGTATATATAACTATGATATAACTATTACAGAGATTTGGTTGAGAGAGGGATCAGAAAACTGTCAATCCAATGGGTCCAGAGAGAATTGAAGAATGTGCATTGAGAGGCTGGAGACTGTTGTTTGAAGCATAATAATTATCCAGCAGTTTATTGGAATTGGACAGTGTGTGATGAAATGTACAGATAGAAGGGACAATGGAGGAAACAGAAATTGTCTGTTTGCAATATTTTCTCCTTTACTGACAGTCTTTTCTAATCTCCTATTACCAGAGAATAGACGAGGAGAATTTACATCAGGGCAACTCAAACCAAATATCAGGTCAGGATCTGATGGAGTTGGGCTGAAGTGTATTTATTTCAATGGAAGAATTATTATGGTTAAGACCGATGAACTGACAGCCTGAATCGGTGCATAGGACTATGATGTTGCAGCTTTACAGAGACTTGGTTGAGAGAGGGAAAGGACTGGCCATTTAACATTCCAGGGTTTCATTGTTTTATGCGAGATGGAGAGAAAGATAAAAGAGGTGGACGAGGTGTTTTAATAATCGGGAGAATGCTACATCTGTACTTGAAGAGGACATACAGGAGGGACTATCCACTGCAGCAATATGGTTAAAGCTCAAAAATAAGATGGCTGCAAGCACTGCGTTGCTATAATCCCCCACAACAGCCACGGAGGGATTGAGGAACAGATATTTACGTCGATGAAGGAAAGGTGTATTAAAAACAGAGTGGTCATAGTGAGTGACTTTAAGATCTCCAGTAATGACTGGGAGTCCCTTGGAGCAAGAGGCTTCGACGGGGCAGAATTTATTAACTGCAGCAGTATGTGGATTGTCCAACCAGAGGAAGAACCATACTGGATCTCGTATTGGCTAATGATCCTGGCCAGGTCACTGACCTTTCAGTGGGACATAATTTTAGAAACAGTGGTCACAGCTCCTTCAGATTTAAGATAGTTACGAACATGGATAAGTCAGGACCTTGTGTTAAGCTACTGAATTGGCGTAAGGCAAATTCCGTGAGCATCAGGCAGAGCTAGGCCGTGTCAATTGGGAGGAGCTGCTATCAGGGAAATCCACAATTTGTATGTGGGAACTGCTTGTTAAATCCTGACAGCATAATCATCTGGTGATCGTCCTCCCGCCTGCACGAATTTCAATCTATTTTGTTTGAACAGATATTTCAAGGCCACTGCATAACAGGCAACAGGAAGAGATAAAGGATGATTCTGCACTGTGTCCTTCGCAGGACCAGCTTGTCTCTCCAGGCACCTGATGTCTTCATTGTGCTGAAGTCTTCATAGTGGTTCAGAGAGCTTCAGAATTAATAGAGCACTGAACGAAGCCGTTTAGCCAATTGTACAACGATGAGCTCTCCAACATCACAATTTGAAAACAGAGAGAACTGTGTGTGTGTGCGCGTGAGAGAGAGAAAAATTAACAGAGAAAAAGGAAGTGAAGAGAGATAAAAGGAATGGAGGGAAAATGGAGCGACAGAGTCAGTGAGAACAAGGGGTGTCAGACGAGTGTGAAGTTAGATCAGAAGACAGCATGAGGACAAACATACAGAAATTTTATTTAGAAATTCCGACAGACTGCAAGCCCTTTGTCTGGTGCCGTACCCTGTGAGCACTATGCTGCCATCCCAGATCATTTATCGCCAATATATGGTAGTGTGGCTAGTCCTTTGGGTTGCGGAATGTCCTCGTTCCGTTGTCTTTCCCTTAGGCATCTGTTGTTGAAATTGCACCGAATCATCAACGCCACACTCTCAGGAATCCGATTCACGAGAGAGGAAGAAAAGGACAACCAACTCCCATTCCTCAACGTGATGGTACAGAGAACACCGAACGGAGAATTCACCACAAAGGTTTACAGGAAAGTCACACACACAGACCAAATCCTGAACTACGAAAGCAACCACCCCAACACACACAAAAGAAGTTGCATCAAGACACTATTCAAAAGGGCCACAACACACTGCAGAAACATCACAGAAGCGCTTCACAGGAGGCTCCCAAGCACTGAGGATGTCACCTAGACAGGGGACGAAACGTCTGCAACACAAATTCCCAGCTCGGCGAACAGAACCACAATAATGAGCACCCGAGCTACAAGTCTTCTCACAAACTTTAAACACATTTTATTACTGAGGAAGAAATAACCTGTTCTGATGGGACAGTCTTCGTGTGAACCGTGCTGGGACCAGAGTCGAAGTGAATCCTAACCAAGGATGTCGACAGAGCTTTAAACTGATTAGGAGTGTGTGTGTGTGCGCGTGGGGTAGGGGTTTCGTTACAGAGTTTAATGAGAAAAGAGGAGGTAAGAGCACAGAGCTCAAGAGAGGTTATTAAAATCTTCAGCATAGATGCAAATAGAACAGAGTGTATGGAAAGTCTCAGCAATCAAACTTCAATCACACTGAACAAACAAATGGCATAGAAGAGGAAACGTTAACACAAGATTGAAGGGTTATATCTGAACGCGAGCAGTATAAGGAATAGGGTAAATGAGCTTGTGGCATAGATTGAAATTGGTAGGTATGACGTAATGGGCATCACAGAGAAGTGGCTGCAAGGGGATCAGGATATTCAAGGACATATATCGTATCGAAAAGATCGAGACAGTGGATTTACATTATTAATAAGAAATGAAATTTAATCAACAATAAGAAAGGAAGTAAGGTCAGATGGTGTAGAATCTGCATGGTAGAATTGAGGAACCACAAAGATAAGACAACCACAGTTGGAGACTTGCACAGGCCTCCAAAGAGTCGTCAGGAGCTGGGGCACAAGATACACCAGGAGATAGAAAAGATCTGTAGGAAAGACAACGTTCCAGTGATCATGGGGGGGATTTCAATATGCAAGTGGAATGGGAAACCAGGTTGGTAGTGAATCGCAAGGAAAGGAATTTGAGGAATATCTACGGGATGGCTTTTTGGAGCATCATGTGGTGGAGCCCACTCGGGAACAGATGACACTGGATTTAATGACGCAGGCGAGACAAGGGAGCTTAAGGTGAAGGATAACTTCAGAAGCAGTGATCAGAACATGGTTGAATTTATTCTGAAATTTGAGAGAGAAGATAGAATCAGAGTTGACAGTATTTCAGCTGAATAAAGGCAACTGGAGAGGCATAAGGGAGAAGCTGGGTAGAATTGACCGGGACAGGCGTCTAGCCGGAAAGACAGGGTAACAGCAATGGCTGGAGATTCCATGATAATTTAAAAGACACTGCAGAGATGTGTGCTTAGTAATAGAGGTATGGTACAGGGAGGATGAGGTAACCAGGGCTGACAAGGGAAGTCAGGGATTGCATATAAGCAAAAGAGTAAGCAGAGTGAAGGGCAGTGTGGAACTGGAGATTTGAGGCCAACAGAAGGCAAGAAAAAATAAATAAGGAGGGAGAACATAAAGTATGGGGGTAAGCTAACCAGTAATATAAAGGAAACTGTAAGAGATTCTTTAGATATATAAAATGCAAAAGAGATGTAAATGTGAATATGGACCACTGGGAAATGATGCTGGAGAGACAGTAGTGGGAAGCAAAGAAATGGCTGAGGAATTTTGCATCAGTCTTCACGGTGGCATACACGAGTAATTTCCCAAGAATTGAAGAGAGTGAGAGGGTAGTCCTAAATAGAGTGGCCATCACCAAGAAGAACATGTTAGAAAATGGAATGGCCTGAATGTGGATAAGTCACCTGGACCAGATGGACTACACCCCAGCCTTGTAATGGAGATCGCTGAAGAGTTAGTGCAAGCGAAAGTGGTAATCTTTCAGGAATGACTAAAATCAGGAAAGGGCCAAGTGGCTGTATAATTGCAAACATGACACCCGGTTTAATAAGGGAGTTAGGCAGAAGATGGAAAACTGCAGACTGATTAGCAGACTTGGTTGTGGGTAACATCATGGAATTCATCGTGAAGAATGGGATTTCTGAATACTTGAAGGTCTTTGGTAAAATAGGACAGAGTCAGCATGGTTTCATCAAGGGGAGGTCATGCCTGACAAACCTGCTAGAATACATTGAGGGAGTAATGTGCAGATTTGATCAAGGAGAACCAATAGTTGTTATCCATCTGCACCTCAAGAATCCTTTGACAAGGTGCCATGCATGAGACTATTGAGAAAGATATGGGTCCATGGTGTTAGAGACAAGGTGGAAGTTGAAGTTTGGCTGTCTGACAGAAAGCAGAGAATGTGGATTAAAGTGTCCTTCTCAGGATGGCAGCCAGTGACAAGTGGTGTTCCACAAGACTGAGTTTTGGGACCACAACTTTTCACTTTGTGCATTCATGATCGATATGAAGGAACTGAGGGCATTCTGGCCAAGCTTTCAAACTGTGCAAAGATAGATAGAGGGACAGGTAGCATTGAAGAGGTGGTTTGGCTGCAGGAGGGTGCTCTGGCGCATCTCCTCAACTGCCCAAAACTCCGGCCTTGAGCTTCACCCTTCCAACTACAACAAGTTAGAACCTCTCTGGTGTTCGCCTTCCATCCCACCAACCTCAGTATACACGCATCATCCTCCGCCATTTCTGCCACCAACAGTCAGACCCCACCACCAGAGATATACTTCCCTCCCTACCCCTATCGTCATACTGCTGTGAAAATTCCCTTACAGCTCCCTCATCAAGTCCACGCAACCCCAACAAGCCACCTTCCACTCCCGGCACTTTCCCTTGCCACGACAACAGGTATGAAACCTGTGCCAACACCTCCCTGCTCACCTCCACCCAAGGCCCCAAAGGATCCTTCCACATCAGTCAGATAACATCCCATGCATCCAAATACCTCTTCTAGTCTGTTCATTGCACCTGGTCTCCACTACATTGGCGAGACAAGACGTCAACTTGTAGAACAGTTCAGGGAACACTCTCAGACACACACACCCAACAACCCCACACTGCCCTGTGGCTGAATACTTCAACTCCCCCTCCGACTCCGCCAAGGCTTTGCAGGTTTGTGGCCTCATCCACTGTCACATTCTAACCACCTGACGTCTGAAGGAAGAACGCACCATCTTCTGCCTTGGGACCCTTCAAACACACGGTATCATGGACAATTTTACCAGTTTCCTCATCTCCCCTCCACCTTATCCAAGATCAAACCCTGCAACTCAGAACCGCCGTCTTGAACTGCCCTACCTGTCCATCTTCCTTCCCATCTAGCCACTCCACCTTCCACTCTGACCTATCACTATCACCACCCACCTTTGTCTAGCTGTCGCCTTCCAAGCGACCTTCCTCCCAGCACCAGCCCCTCTCATTTATCTCTCTGGCACCTTCCGCCCACCCCACATTCCTGATGAAGGCTTTATGCCTGAAACGTCGAATCTCCTGCTCCTCGGATGCTTCCTGCCAGGCTGTATTTTTCTATGACCACACTTTTTGACTCTGATCTCCAGCATCTTCAGTCCTCACTTTCACCTGCTGAAGGATTTTTACAGGTTCGGAGAGTGAACAAAGAAGTGGCAGATGTAGTACAATGTGGAAAAGTGTGGAAAAGCATTTTACCAGGATGAATAGAGGCATAGCCTATTTTATAAATAGCAAGCACATTCAGAAATCTGATGTGGAAAAAGACTAGGGCTTTCTAGTCCAGGGGTCTTGAAAGGTAAACTTGCAGTTTGTCAGTAGTTAGGCAGGCAAATACAATGATGGCATTTATGTCAAGAAGGCTTCAATATAAAACCGGGATGTACTTCTAAGGCTCTACAAGGCTTTGGTCAGGCTACATTTGGATTATTGTGCGCAGCTTTGGGTCCCATATCTCAGGAAGGATGTACTGGTCTTGGAGCGTTTTCAGAGGAGATTCACAAGAATGGTGCCAGGAATGAAAAGCTTAACATATGAAGAATATTTGAGGGCTCTGGGTCTGTATTTGATAGAGTCCAGAAAGATGTTAGGAGGTCTAATTGAAACTTACAGAATACTGAATGCCGCGGGACAGAGTGGATTTTGGGAAGACATATCCAATGGTAGGAGAGACTAGTACCAGAAGGGACAGAGTAAAGAGAAGATCTTTTCAAACATAGATAAAGAGAGACCTCTTCAGCCAGAGAGCGGTGAATCTATGGAATTCACTGCCAGAGAGGGCTGTCGAGTCCAGATCATTGAGTATATTTAAGAGTGAGACAGATAGGTTCTTGACTGTAAAGGGGATCAAGGGTTACAGGTAGAAAGCGGGAGAATGGGGTTGAGAAGCTTAACAGCCATCATTGAATGGCGGAGCAGGCTCAATGGGCATAATGGCCAAATTTCTGCTCCAATGTCTTCTGGCCGTATGTTTAATATTGGCTCTCCTCATTCCTCATTGGAGCTGTATCCTGAAATTTGATCTTCAAATGATTTACAAAGAGTAACGTTTCCCTACTGATGAGTGGGAAGTATCATGTCCCCTCCCTCCAGTCTCAGCAGCCATGTCCCCAATATCATAATCACACTGCAATTGAAATCCAATGGTAAATAATCACAGTTGATTGACATCGATAACATTAACAGCATGACCCTCACCTGCCCTCTCTGATTCTCGATTAATCATCTGAATTGTGTGTCACGTCATATTCTCTGTTGACATAGTCATGTCAGTTGTCCTTTATCACTCATGTTATCATAGGCACATTTTCCTGTCAGATTCTGGACTAGAAAAGTTCTCTCCATATTTTAGTGACATTATAATCCCTCAACAGTAGTTGCAGATTGTATGTTTCCATTTATAAACGTCGAAGCTTGTTTATGTTCTGACAATCCTTTGTCATTATTAACGTATCCAAGGCAGATTAAATGATTGCACGCAATCAATCTACCATCCCCAATATTCCGTCCCTCAGTCACTCCCACATATCTCATGCCAAATGTATAAATTTTAAACGTTCTTTAGAATTTTCATAAAATCAATGTTAAATTGAAAGGGGTGAAATGGAGCTATTTTTTTCAGTGACTGTGATTAGTGTCAATCTCCGTGGATCCTAATTATCCCAGTGGAGAGTTTTCATCGTTGAATGATAAGTGGGCTCTTTTCAGTGTCTTATCCCGTAGTATGAATAGGAGCATCACTGACAGCACTTACATGGATCATCAGCTCGAGAGAGAGGGGGAGTAGAAATCAGAATCTGAGAACATTAGACTGGAACGTTAGACAAATGGTTCAGAATGTGAGGACCTTGGATTGGATTGTTCTAATAGTGGATCAGAATCTAAGATGGGTAAACTGGAATGGTACAACAATGGATCAGAATCTGAGATCATTAGACTGGAATGGTTCAACAATCTATCAGAATCTGAGAATATTAGACTGGAATATTACAATAACAGTCAGGAGTTTATCCTCGGGTCTTTATTATCTTCCTCAACCTTGGTTATCATTAGCATCACGGATCCAGGATATCCTCTGGATTATTCAACGTGGTTACTATCCCATCCTCGCTATAGTTGGTGTACCTGGTAAGTCATTATATTTGTCTACTAAACTGGGTTGAACTGAATTTCTGCTCATGATATATAAAATTTGGAGAGTGCAAGACAATGTCTTCAGTTACAAATAAAACCTTTCCTTATATTAATCAGTGTCAAACTACTATTTATAAATTACTCACTGATATGCAAGAAGGAACCAGACTGTTCTCAAACTCCATAATCCATTTTGTCCTTCACAAATTTACATCTCCATCTCCTCCCCACGCACCAATCCTGTCCAATACCACCGTCATGATACCCCAGTCACGTCTCAGTCTCATTGCAACTTCTGAATAAACCATAATTTGTGCCTTTGTTTAACAGTTTCAAGTTCCTTCTAACCATATGTCCATCACTAAAAAAATTGCTCTGAGGATGTTTAACTTGTTCTCTGTACATACGGGACGGCAGTTTATGGTGTTCAAGACTCATTCTCTAGAGCCACAGAATAATAGTCTGTTGCTATCTCATGAGGGTAATTAAAAGCAACAATTTTCATTTGCCATAAAAGCCCATCTGCTTGCCCCAAGTCCTTAAGAGAAGTCAATGGGTCATTCTTCTCTAGTCAGGTTTCAGTGTGACTTCTGTGAGGAACATGTGGGTGTTCTGCACCTTTAACAGAATTAAAAGCCAGCAATAACTACCTGACAGCACCAAGTCTTCGAAAAATAGATTTAATGTAACATTTGGTCGAGTGGCTTATTTTCTCAAGACAAAAACAAATTCAGCCAAACAGTTTAAGTTATAACCCAAAGTGCCCACCTCTAATCTAGTTTGAATTTAGTGTATTGATAATCTTAAAAGCCAATGACACAGTCCAATGGTTTGGGGGCACAAGACCGCGGGAAATTGACAGTTGAGAGGAGAACTGCCACGTTACCAGCATGCAAAGACTGCCTGAAAAATAGTTCTCCTCTCGGTAACTTTATTGATTAGTAATTTGGAAAAGCAGAATCTCAAAGAAGAAAAGAAGACAGGAATATGGAGAAGAACCGACAGCTTCTCGGTTTTGAGATTAGAAGTTTTGTTTTGTAAATCTTAATTAGGAGTCTAATCGAACTAGTATAGTGGAGGGGGTGGGGGGAGATAAAATATAGCTCAGAGGAAGAAGCTGTAAATATTCGTTCATCTATTATCCCCTGTTATGCTTTAAAAATAAAGTTGTTAATTTTTACTTCAAATAGTTTTGGACTCTAGAATTATCATGGATTACTGCAGTGTATAAATCTTTTCCCTGTTGTTGGTTTTACATTAAGCAGGAGAATGTATCCTGTGTTGTAACACTACAATCCCACAGGAATGTGCTTTTCTCTTCACTGTCCTGTGGAACAGCTGAACCAAACACTCAGTTCAAGATCGGCATAACATGCTGCCGTGACCAGGGCTGCATACATCCTGTGAGAGAAGTACAGAAGTAAAGATAGCTCCCTTCCTCTGCCTGTTTCCCGTATTCTTATAGCTCATTTCTATTCAGGTAGGTGATCAGTCTTGAGGATGATATCCTGTGTTCCGGTGGACCAGGTATTTGGACCAGGTGGCCTCCATCTGCTTATATCAGGAGCTGTGAGGAGCTGAATAGAACATAGTGCCATAGGGCTGAGCAGCAGGAGTGGGCTATTAGACACTTTGTCACCGCTCCAAAACTCACAAATTCCATGGGTGATGTGCATGTGGTCTCAAAAGCATTTTTCTGTCTGTATGCCATTTTCCTGCATTCACTTGTCTGTCAAATGTCACCAAATATAATTTTGAATAAATGCAAGCATCCAGCACCACAAACTTCTGGGGAAGGGAATTTCCACTTGAACAGTCCTTTGAAAATGTCTCATTTGTGTCTCAACCAATGTTGGAAGGTCACTCCGTCCTTTTCCAGTCCCACTCCTCCACTGGTTACACCAATCTTAAATGCAACCAGTTTTGTGATATGACCAATGATGTAGGTCTCAGAGTAGGTCATTTTCTAGAAAAGAGTGAGACACAGAAAGTTGAACTCATAACAAATGGTAAAATGATAGAGTGCCCCAAACGTTATTCTGCGTTTGAAGTCATTCTGCTCATACAAGCTACTGGTAGTGTGGTTTCACTCTGGAACAGTTGGATTTGGCTGAATTCCCTTTGTTTCAGGCAGTGGAGAGATTCCAGTGAATTCTCACCAGACATCCTTCACAAGTGGTAAAGATAACACAGGGATTTTATGGTCTCACACTTTGCTATCGGATGGCACAACGTAAGAGAGAGAGATCAATAGGCTGCTGCTTCTCAGGCAGGGGACAGTTTTCTCCCTCTCTGTGTTGAAACATACGATAATGTCAACTGAACACCAAACTGGACCAGGTGTGCTCTTCTGGAACATTGTCTGGAAAACCCGATTATATATTATATGCAAGTGCATTCGTTTCAATCGCAAAAAAGTCCCCACTTCATAATTTGAAGACATGCTTACATGTGTCTGTGTAATTTGTAAATATTGGTAGGTGTCTTCATAGTATGTGTGTTAATATAAATGCAGCTTTTTCTTAAAATTTATTTTCTAGCTTTAGTCTCCCTAACAAGAGATAATATGCATCCAGTTGATACACTCTTCAGAAAGTCATGGATGGTTCAATACTATTTCTCAGCTAAGATCAAAACTGATAATCCCCGATAACAAAAGGCCGGCCTTCCAGGAATGAGTAAAGGGAATCCTCTTTGAAAATCTTCGAAAAGAATTAAATCCTTTCATTTTAGTTTCGTTGATCAAAACAGCACACAGTGCATCAAATGTGGTCACAGCAATGCCCTCGTACCGATGCAGTTAAACATTCCTGCGATTAAACCTGATACGTTTTGCCAAAAACAGCATCATTCCACTTACCTTCCAAATCACTTGCTGCATCTGCAGACCTACATCATATGATTCATGTCCCAGGAACATGGAAACCGCCTGAATCACAGAGTTCTGCAATCTCTCTGCATTTACATTGTTTACCATTGTTTTATTCTTCATGCCAAAATACACAACCTACCTTATGCTATTTCTGCTGAAGGTTTGCTCACTAACCTTCCCTGTCTGTTACACATTGCAGACTCACTACCTTCATTTGATGACACATTAAATAACCATCTTGGTTTACGAGCTAATTGACTTCCAAACAATTCCCTCCCCTTCCTCCAGATCTTGGATACAAATTGTTGATAATTGATGACCCCACAGTGATCTCTGAGGCACTCCATCAGTTACAGCTTTGAAGCCTGAAAATAAACATTTGTCTCTACTCTCGGTTTCCTGTTAGCGACTGATCTTTGCTGGACAGGAGAGTCAATGTTCCCTGCTCCTGGGTAGCCGTTCAGGCGTGTTGAATGGCCTCCTGCTGGGTTGTGTAATGTACTCAACGAGCTCAATGACTTCATTCTATATTGCTGTGCAATTCCTTACAGTGACAGAATGGTCTCCTCCTGTCTCATTGTATCGATCCTGTCTGATTGAATGGGGTGGTCCCCTACCATGTAATAGCCTCGAGGGTGGAATGAGGGAACAACACACGGGGTAGGGACAATGGTTGGTCATTTGGCTGCACCATTCAGAATGTTCATGGCTGATCCGAGTGTGTCTGTCCATCCGTCTCCTGTCTGTTCCCAAGAAACATTGACTCTCCTGTTCAACACAGATCAGTCGAGCGCAGACTTATACACTTAATGGCAAGGTCCTCGGGAGTGTAGCTGAACAAAGAAACCTTGGAGAGTAGTTCATAGCTCTTTGAAAGAGGAGTCGCAGGTAGATAGGATAGTGAAGAAGGCGTTTTGTATGCTTTCCTTTGTTGGTCAGAGTATTGAGTACAGGAGTTGGGAGGTCATGTTGCTGTTGTACAGGACATTGGTGAGGCCATTGTTGGAATATTGCGTGCAATTCTGGTCTCGCTCCTATCGGAAAGATGTTGTGAAGCTTGAACGAGTTCAGAAAAGATTTACAAAGATTTTACCAGGGTTCAAGGATTTGAGCTAAAGCGAGAGGCTGAACAGGCTGGGTCTGTTTTACCTGGAGCATCGGAGGCTGAGGGGTGACTTTATCGAGGTTTACAAAATTTTGAGGGGCATGGATAGTGTAAATAGGCAAAGTCTTTTCCCTGGTGTCGGGGAGTCCAGAACTAGAGGGCATAGGTTTAGGATGAGAGGGGAAAGATACAAAAGAGACCTAAGGGGCAACGTTTTTCACCCAGAGGGTGTACTTGTATGGAATGAGCTGCCAGAGGAAGTGGTAGAGACTGGTACAATTGCAACATTTGAGAGGCATTTTGATATGGGTATCCGAATTGGAAGGTTTTGGAGGTATATGGGCAGTTGCCAGCAGGGGGGACTAGATTGGGTTGAGTTATCTGGTCGGCATGAACGGGTTGGACTGAAAGGTCTGTTTCCATGCTGTACATCTCTATGACTCTATACACGAGTGTTTACTACTCCCTGAAGATGAGGACACCACATTTAGCTCAACACTAAAGTGAAAGGTACGTCCTTAATTCTTTGTGGGACCTGTTATTTTAAAGCTATGTTAACTGAACATCAAATCACCACCTCTTTGCAGATATAAGGACAGAATAATTAGGAATAAACATAAACCATTCCGGACTCCAAACCTGTCCCACATTCCCATTGAACATTTCCAATCGAATATATATCAAACCCAGCCTCTGCTGTTGTCTCAGGAAGAGAATACCTGTTATCACAGCACCACATGAAAAAAGGAGCAGAATGAGGCCATTCAGCCCATCGAGTCTGATATGCCATTCAATAATTTCTTGAATGTTCCTCAACCTCATTCTCCTGCCTTACCCCAAGAATCCTTGATCCCGTTATAAAACAAAAAACTTATCAATTTGTATCATTGTCTACGTGTGCGTATGTTTGTCCATCTGCTTGTCATCTGTGTATTTGTGCATCTATGTTTATCTTTCTGTGTATCAGCCTGTGTGTTTCTATCTATGTTTGTGTCTATTTGTGTGTGACTCTATATGTCTGCGTTTGTATGTTTGTATGCCTCTTCCCTTGTATATTTTGTGTTTGTTCGTATATTGTGTTGATACCAATAATTCTGTGCATTTCTGTGTCTACATCTCTGTGCAGTGAGGTAACTGTATTTGGTGGGGGGTGGGGGGGGGGAGTTAAATGACTGTCGTTCGAAATGCCAGTGTGTTTACAGTGAGAATTGTCTTTCACTGAGCACTGCTCCTGAATCGGTCAGTGGATATGGACGTCCCACAAATTTCATGCGAGGCATCCCAGTCCGCTTCATCTTGTACTAGGTTCCGCCCCACATGGCGGGTGTGGGGGTGGGGGGGGGGGGGGCTGGTGAGGGAATGGATATTGGGCACTCCACCACCCAGCTTGGCCATTTCTGTCCTATTTCAGGCTGTTACTCTTGGAATAGAAGAAAGGGATGGATGGAGTGAGGGCAGGAGTGGATGGCCTTGCTGTTAGTGCTGGTGGAGGTTGATCTGGGAGGAATTGTGAGGTGTCCGGAATGAGGCAGTCGACAGTTT
This sequence comes from Chiloscyllium punctatum, assembly GCF_047496795.1. Taxonomy (NCBI): domain Eukaryota; kingdom Metazoa; phylum Chordata; class Chondrichthyes; order Orectolobiformes; family Hemiscylliidae; genus Chiloscyllium; species Chiloscyllium punctatum. Next base: position 42,172,731 of record NC_092759.1, on the reverse strand, counting down.
TGAATCCATATAGTATTATTAATGTGTGGGCGTATTGCGTAGGTGATAGAGAAATTCTGGGAAGGAAGTTGCTGAATTCAATCGTGAGAGTGGTAGTGCCTGAGCCTTATTTGGAGATAGAGCATGAGGATTTTCTGGGGGAGGTGCTAGAACAGATGATAAAGCCCCAAGCCTATAATGCAAATTAAATCCTCTGGGACTGGGACTAATATGGTTTTAGAATGGGAGAGCGGGCAGGAAGCAGTGAGTAGGACTAAAACAATGTGTTTATTTGAAAGGAAGGCTTGGAGGATATAGTGAGGATCGGGGTTTGGGCTCCAGCTATTCCCAATACACAACATATATTTTGTTGAATGGATCAAATTCAATATTTCCAAGTTTGTTGATGGCACTAAACAATATCGGATTGTGAGTGGGTGAGCAGGATGTCCAAAAAAACTGCAAGGTGATTGCGACAAGTGGAGTGTCTGGGTAAATACATGGCAGATGGAGAGCAATGAGGGGTGGGGGGTATGGTCTATGGGGGATATGTGATATTGTGACCTTTGATGGTAAAAACAGAACGCGAGCCTATCATTTGAAAAGGGATTGTTTGAAAAATGTTGATCTGTAAAGGAACTTAAGCTGCATTTTTGTTTCCTTCTGTGCAGCCCTCCGAAGTCAGTGTAGGGCAATAGAGAATAGACAATAGATGCAGGAGTAGGCCATTCTGCCCTTCGAGCCTGCACCGCCATTCAATATGATCATGGCTGATCATTCCTAATCAGTATCCTGTTCCAGCCCTATCTCCATACCCCTTGACTCCACTATCTTTGGATTTCTGGAAACTAAAGGGATAGGGAGACAGCAGGGTATGGTATGAAGATAGAGGATCAGATACCATCACACGTTGTTGTCCAATAACGTGGTGGTGTGTTCCTGTGCATCACTGTGTTGCAGAAAATCATGCAATATTAATGATGTGGTCTGTGGGATAAAGAGGATAATGGGCGAACTGCAAAATATCAGTAAAAAACAAAAATTAAAGTTAGTCTGACACACACTAGCACGGTCTAATTAAACCTTTAAATCATATTTTGTAATGAAATAGTGCTAATAATGACAATGCCGTCACTAGCTATATCCCTGCACCTTTCACCAAGCTCTTCACCAGAAAGTGCGCAGGAATGACTGACCACGTGATGCCAACATGGAATTCCAGTTCTCCTGAAGATTCTCCCCCTGTTTGAAATAAAGTTCCTTCTAATTGGATAGAGCAATTCCCCGTTTCAAGCTCAGGTTCAAAGCTTGCAGAGCGGATTTCATTCCTGTTTTAGCTGAACATTCACAGGGTGCATTTGGCAGACAGAGGATCCTGAAGCTGGGTTTTGTTCTTCAGCTGGTGCCTGGCAAGGAGTCGCGTCACAGTGAGCGGGAGTAAAATTTATAGAAAAAAGGTGCGCAATTCACGAATCGCATTGCAGACAAATCACGTTTAATAAGCACGTGTTATCAGAGAACTGCCTGTATATTGAATCGAGGAGCAAGATTGATCGACTGAAGGTCTACAACAGTACTTATTTTATATTTCACAATGTTTAAACATATTAATACATATGAACACTGTGTCGGGAAAACTGCATTGAGATTTTCTCAATGAACAAGAATGGGGAAGGCTCAATGTGTTGAATGACCTACTCCTTTCCCGATGTTTTCGTGCAGCCTGTGGGAAAGCTCTGTAAATGTTGTCACAAGCTCTCAGATGTTAGGAAGGAGGACTCTGCAGGGTCAACAGGACTGTGATTCCCGTTCCCTTTTCTGATATCGAGGTTGGTGCCGGGTATTCTCTCTGTTTATTTCCTTTAAGACCTCGGAGCAGTGTGATGCAATTGAGTGTCTTGCTTGGCCATTTCAGGGACCATTGAAGAGTTTATCACATGTCTTTGTGTCTGGAGTCACTTTTAGGCCATACAAAGAAAGCACGGGAGGTTCACTTCCTGAAAGTACATTGGGGTTAGAGATCGAAGTTTACAATCAACATTGGATGCAAGGTCACTGTTACAATCACCAGATTCTAGATCTTGATATTTTATTAATTGTTTTTAACTACCACCAGCTGCCAGAGCATTATCCTGTATTGGATTAGTAATCCAGTGACATTTCCACAACAGCACCATCGCCACTATCGGAAACCACAATGAGCGAGTTATTTCTGGACTGCTTGACAGCTCTGTCAAAAAGAACTCCGACCAATTTGATTATCGTGAAGGGACTGAGGGGGTGGTAAATGGTCAGAATGTAATTATTCACCTATTAGGGGACCAGACATAGTTGAGTAATTTTCCACATTGCTGAAAATGTGTTGCTGGAAAAGCGCAGCAGTCAGGCAGCATCCAAGGAGCAGGAGAATCGACGTTTCAGGCATGAACCCTTCTCCTGTTCCTTGGATGCTGCCTGACCTGCTGCGCTTTTCCAACAACACATTTTCAGCTCTGATCTCCAGCATCTGCAGTCCTCACTTTCTCCTCGATAATTTTCCACATTGCCATGGAGTTGTCAGAGTTGGAGCTGGAATGAAACAGCTTCCCCAGGGACACGGCCCTGTTGTGCAGCACAAGTCTTCAGTCCTATTGCAGGAATGGGGTCAGGGTCTATTGCCTTTTTCGTATCTACTGTGTTCAGCGGTTTCTTCATGTCACATGCAGCGAATCGAATTGGGTGAACACTGCCATCTGTGATTCTGTGGATATCATGGCGAGGATGAGGTGGATCATCCTTTTAACATCTCTGGCTGAGGATGGTGCAGATACTACATCCTTGTCTTTTTCACTGATGTGCAGGGCTGTTCCATTATTTAGGATGGGGATATGTCTGGTGTCCCCTCCTCCAGTAAGTTTTTTAATAGTACATCGACATTTATGTCTGGATGTGGCAGCACTGCAGAGCTTAAATCTGATCTGTTGGTCTTGGGATCATTTCGTCCTCTCTATCAGATGTTAGTTCTGCTCTTTGGAATGAAACCACTCAAGTACCGTAGCTTTGATGGTTTGTCATCAGCTTTAGGTACACATGGTTCTGACCGTGGCATGTTCACCCACACTCGTCACTGAACCATCGCTCGGCTTAATGGTAATGGTAGACTGATGGAATATCCTGGGGAAAATGATACAGATTATGTTTGAATACAATCCTGCTTCTGTTGCTACTGTTGTCTACAGCATCACATGAAAGCCCAGTTTGAGCTGCAATATCTGCAATTCAATTCTACTGACTGTCCCCCAGTTCACATCGAGACCCAGTCACCGATCAGCCGTGTACTCAGTGACCGCACCTGGTTTATGATGCAGTAATATTTCCATTTTCATATTCTCATTCTGCTGATGGTTCTCCTTGGTGCCATGCTTCCAATTTGTTATATTACTCAAACCCTTTAACATGTTCATCTGAATCTTTTCCTTGCTTGTCGTGCCATTTGCGTTTGAATTAAATGTGTTTCCTTCTGGTTTTCTCCCTGACCATGATTAAGGGCTCTGTGGTGTCAGTGATGTCAGCCTTATGCAGTTTCTGAGCGAATGAATGTGTGCACTTCAGTTCCCAGTGTAGGGCGCTCCGTGTTGGACAGGGCGTTTGAGCAGCTTTCAAACACGTCATTGGAACTTGTTCAAAAACAGAAATTCCTGAAGAAATAAATCAGCTCTGGCGGCATCTTCTGGAGAGAATGTAGAGTTAATCTTTCGAGTCCAGTGGACCTCTACAAAGCCCGCAGTTTCTTCAGCAATTTTTGTATTTATTTTGTATTTATTTCCAGTATCCATAGTTATTTGTTTCATTGAAAATTTGTGCTGTGCCTATTCGTTTCTGAAGAACCTCAGCAGATCTGGCAACATCTGCAGAGACAGAGAAACAGAGTTAGCGTAACAAGTCCAATGTGACTTGTTCTGAACTGAAAAGGGTTGGCTTCTTAATCCCTTGCCGGAGATGGGGGATGGGTGATTTGGAAAGGAGGGCGTGGCAAAAGATAATCGGGCTATTATCAGTGGTGAACGAGAATATGATGCAAAATGGGTTTAAATTAAGGTGTGAATGGGGGAAAGGGGTTCACTCCCGTTGAGTGTAAGATAAAGAAGACACAACCACACAAGGCCATAGGGAGAACAGGAGAGAGAATGTCGACAATGTGGTATTATATAGATCTAGATCTATACGTTTTCACAGTACACATCATCACTGCCTTCACACGATGGAATTCCCGTGCTTGACCTCTTATTGGCACTAGTATGAGTTTCATGCTGCCTTAGTTTTGTAACATAGAGCAAAACTAACAGTATGAAGTTTGGGCTGTTTTGTACACCTGTCATTTTTAATATTCTTTCAGATTTGCAGTGCTTATCGTTAAACATTTGATCTTGAAGTTAGTATCAGATGGAGTGTACGAGTTTGAAGGGTGGCATTCTAGAAGTTTATAATATCATGGGAGGCATGGATAGAGTGAATAGCGAAGGTTCTTTCTGTAGGATCGGGGAGTTCAAACACAGATGCATAGCATTAAGGTGGAAGGGGGGAAACTGAAAAGGGACAAAGGGACAAAGATTTTTACACAGAGTGTGATGTATTATGGAATGAGTTGCCATAGGAACAGTGGGAGATGCAAGTACAGCGACAATATTTCAAAGACATTTGGACCAACATATGAATGGGAAAAGTTTAGAGGCATTTGGGCCAAGTGCAAGCAGCTGGGATTAGTATAATTTAGAAAACCTGGTCAGCATGGACAAGTTGGACCAAAGGGTCTGTTTGAGCGCTATATGACTCGATGGATGTAGAAATTAAGGAAAATGTACGAAAAGAGATGATGTAATAAATTGGTAAGAAATATTAAAACAAGCATCATGAGCTTTTCTGTCAACATAAAAAAGCTTGAAGATGTGTGTGTGAGCTGAGAGGGAAGTGAAGTGAGGAAAGTACATTGAGGCCATTAGGAGGGTGTGACTGGAGAACTGGCAACAGGGAACAGGCAGGTAATTTACACTAGTATTTTAAATCACTCCTCATGAGGAAAGTAGTGTAAGCATGTCAATGGTATAAACAAAGTGTTAACAGGAGGGAAGTTATTGAACTGTCTCTAACAAAAGGAACAAGGTATTTATCTAACAGATGAGAATAAGGGGAGGCAGGTCAGCAGTAATTCACAGTTAATTTTAAAAGAAGTGGTCACAGAGAGACTAGCGGCATTGTGTGAAATATTCCATAACTCTTTGGATTACAGGAGTGTTCCAGTGAAACTGGAGAACGTCCAATGTGGCGCCTGTCTTCAAGAAAGGAATGAGACAGAACGCAGGAATAATTTAGCCTAACCATTATTGCTGGGAATCTGCTAGAGCCTGTTATTAAGGAAGGCATTGCAGGGCACTTAGAAAAGCTTAACGCAGAGTTGGCATGGTTTTGTAAAGGGGATACTATTTTTGCTCTGTAAAATCATACAAATTCTGTTTTGGAGATCCCTGAGAATGTCAAGATTAGAGTCATGCTCTAAAAGAACAGCATGTCAGGCAGCATCCGAGGAGCAGGAAAAAAATCAAAGTTTCGGGCAGGAGCACTTCATCAGGAATCCCTGAGAAAGTGACAAGCAGATTTGATAAAGGGCACTGGTCAACATGAGACTTTCCAGAAAGTTTTCACAAGGTATCACAAAATAAATGTTCTGACACAAGACAGAGGCTTGTAGTATGATAAATAATATATTTGCATGGGATAATGGTTGCTTAACACATAGAAATCGGAGAGTCAGGATTAATGGATCTTTATGATAAAGATGTATCTACTGGATTACCACAAATATCAGGCCGATGGCATCAGTTATGTAGAATCTATACTGATAGCCTGATAGCGGGAGCTGAGTGCAATATACATTGGAGTTTGTGGATGACTTTGAGAACCAAAATGCAGGCTGCTATTTAATGAAGAGGAATCCCAAAACAGGAGAAATTGGAGTGTTCCTGAGTATGAAATGTAACGTCTGCATGCTGATGCAGCAATTAACTAGTTTGGCTCATGAGGCGGCTTCCTGAGATGGAAGGGTTGAATTATTGAATACATTTAAAATGGTGAGGAGATTATTCATTGTGGTTGAAATGAATGAGAGTGATATTACTGAAATGTACAAGATACAGAGGGGGCTTGACAAGGTAGATGCTGAGAAGGTGTTTCCCCTGAGTCTCGAACTCGAGGTGGTAGATACTGAATAAGGGACATCGATTTCAATCTGAGGTGAAAAATGATGAACTCTCTCAGAAGGTAGTGAATGTCTGGAATTCCCTAACCCAGGGAGTTGTGGAGGGATACAAGGAATTGGGTAGGAAAGTGGAGTTGAGCCCGGAAATAGATCAGCCATGTTCTTATTGAATGAGAATTCAGTCTTGAGGGGCCAAATAGCCGTCTCATGTTCCTAATTCTTAGTTTTTTATGTCATGCTTTTGGAAAGTAATTGGTTATTTTCCTGGAAGTCGTGTTGTACAATATTGCATTCAGGAGAGGAGAAAATTTGCCTGAGTTAATCCTGAATGGGATATGAGATCTGCATTCAAAGCAATTCCAGAGCAGAAGTTACAGAATGGGGAAGCCTGGAATTTACAAATGCATTTCCGAAACTACACCTAACCATCGGCGTGGCTTCAATCTCCCTGTTTGTAGCAGGTCTGAAGGGCTGATTGGAACAGCAGAACATAGGGCTGAGGGATGCGAGTGGGCTAAACGGCCCTTTGACACTATCCCACCAGTAAATAAGGTCATGGCTCATCTCATTGTGGTCCCAGCTGCACTTTTCTCTCCTTGCACCATTATCCCTGATTCACCTGCACATGGAAAATCAGACGAAGCCAGCCTCGATATAATATAAAGATTCAGCTTTCTCAAACTTCTGGGGAAGGGAATTTCACTTGAGTGAAATCCGACTTTGTGAATTTTTCCTCACTCCGGTTCTGACTGAGGTTGGAGGGTGTCACTGTTTCATTTTCTAGTCCCACTCCTCCACTGCTCACAACAAGTTTTAAATGTAACCGGGTCGGTGATATGACCGATGATAAAGGTCTCAGACGGGGTCAGGTTCAGTGACAGGAACAAGTCAGGCAGATTTCTTTCGTCAGCCGCACGTAACTGATAGGGCTAATGGAGCAGCATGTTAGATTTGTGGTAAGCACTGCTGCCTCATATCAGCAAAGAGCTAAGCTCAATTCCAACTTCGTCCCACACTCTATGTGGAGTTTGAACATTCTTCCCGTGTCTGTGTGTGTTTCTTCCCAGTTTTCTAGTTTCCTCCCACAGTTCAAAGATGTGCAGCTTAGTTTGATTGGCAATGGTAAATTACCGATTAGGCTGTTTATTTTTGTTTATTCAGGGTGTAGTGAGTCTTTGGAACACTCTTCCCTGCAGACCATTCGAGGCAGAGATATTGAATATTTTTGAGGCAAGGTTCACGAATCACAGATGAGTCAAGGATTATCGAGGAGTGTGCAGCAATGTGCAGTGTTGGGGAAAATGTAGACAGTGGTACTGAATGACACGGCTCCAGAATATCTAGGAATTAAACGAAATGATAACATCGATAAAGTTTTATAGGGGAAACAAGATGGCAGCGATCTGAAAGGTCAGCTTTGCTGATCTCTGTATCACAATAATGCTCTACCCCACCCCACCACAGTCATTTACTTACAATTGAACACTAAAAGAGCTACAGAATCCTCACTAATGCCATTTTGTCAAGTGGAAATGACAAAACATTGGAAAGGATCGAGTAAGTCCCAACACGCAGCGCACCCGTCAGAAGCTTTCAGCATGTCTGTGGCCGCACCTGTAACACTCTCTGCTCATTCAATGGACCGAGTTACTCACTAGGACTTGGTCACCGAGTTCACCAAGTTACGGGAAATGATTGAAACCATGATTGAAGAAACAATCAGCAGGAAGATAGAACCACTCTCAGCAGTGCTACAAAAACATGAACAGCCACTTGAAAGCCTTGGAAACAGAACAGATGAGGTCGAGCGCCAAACTGTAGGGGCAGAGACTGTGATCGATTCCTGTAAGGAGCGGATCCTCACCCTTGAAAAATCGGTCCGTACCTTAACTAAACAAGGTGACGACCTCGAGAGCAGGGGCAGGATGAAGAGTGTTCATATCATCCGTCTGCTGGACCGGACATAAGGTGATCAGTCAGTGAGTTTTTATTTGAGAGAACTGGCTGCAGAGATTCCTTCACTTCGAAGCTGAAGAGGGACGGGTGAAGAGTGAGACAGTTCATCGGGTTATACTCCAACCAACGCCCTCACCCTGTCCTTGTGCTATTACATTGTTGCAGGGACAAACAAAGATTTAGGGAAGCTTCCAGAACACAGGGAAGAGACCCGAAGAGGGCTCCAGGATTATGTTCTTTCAGGTCTTTTCAGCGGCAGTGATTCAGAAAAGAAAATCTTTTGATGATATCAAGAGAAGATTAAGGGAACTTGAGATTCAGTATTCCTTAATTAACTCAGCGGTGCTCCGTATGCTCTAGTGGATCTTTCAATAGATCCACCAACTCTCCAGAGGATGCGAAAACTTTGTGGGCACTTTAAAGTAGGCTGGATGCATTAATGGAAAGCGATAACCTTGTTTCCCTTTTTAAAAAGAAAGTTTGTTGACCGTTTCTGGTATTAAGCAGTGTTAAATTATAGTCGGGGGTGGGTAGAGTACACACTTTTAACTTCTTCATTAGTAATACTACTCATTTTTCTCTTGATTAGTTTGTGTGTCGGGTTCGGCTCAAGCTGGAGAGAGTTATGAAGGTGATCGTGATGACTGAATACCTACCTAAGGGCAGTTCAGTCCCGATGTTTGTGATTAATTGCCCTGGATGCAGTATTGATAATGGGGCAGAAGATAGAGATTTGTGACATGCAAATGCCCCCAGTGGGCGGGGGGTAAATGCCCCTCCTGAGTGCCACTGGCACTTTGTATTTTTTTTGTTTTAGAATGTATTTAGTTTTGGAACGTTTTGAGAGCTTGTTAGTTGTAGTAGCATTAGTTTGTATGTTTTCTTAAGCTCTATGATTCTTTTTTCATTGGTGCTCAGTAATTTGTAATTCGAGTTCCTCCTCTCTGGAGTTCAAATATTGTTTCAGTGTGTAATGGCTAATGTCGTGCTTAAATGGTGTATCTGGAACATTAAGGGGAGCCATTCGCCAGTTAAGAAAAAGGAGAGGGTGGATATTGTCGTATTGCAGAGACGCACTTTGATAACAAGGAACATTTGACATTACAGCAAGGTGGATTTGATCGGGTTTATTTCTCGTCTTTTAACACTAGGAATAGGAGAGAAGCCATACTGGTGAGGAAAAATCTTTCATTTAAATTAGTAGATTGTATTAGACACCCACTGGAGGATCATAACCCTCAAAAAAAATGGGGAAGAAAGCAGTAGTTTGAATGTTTATTGCTCCCTGACTCACTGCTATAAATTCCTGACAGATGCATTTTCCAAATTAAGCAATCTTTCTTCGTAGAACATTATCATAGGAGGAGATTTCAATTGTATTTTGCACCCACGGCGGACAGCATGCCCAAAGGCTCCCAGTACCATCTTTCCAATCTAAGCAATTAGTGGATTTTTGTGTGGAACTGGGGCTGGTGGATGTTTGGAGGCAGATCCACCTCATAAATAGGGATTTTACTTTCTTCTTTAACCCGCAGAAATGCCACACTAGAGTTGATCTCTTCCACACCTTGCAGCAGTCTTCGAATCAGTGGTGTTCTGTACAATTGGGAATATTACCATTTGTGACCATGCAGCAGTATATTTATTGGTTAAGATTAAGGGCAATATAGCAGGTTCGAGACACTGGCGAATCCCTTTATTCTTAAGGATAGCAAGTACATTGAGTATTTCTGTAATGAATTCAGATCTTTCTTAGCCATTAATTTAGATTCAACCAGTAACCTATCCATTCTATGGAAAATTGCGAAGGCTTATGCCAAAGGAATAATTATTCCTTAGGGTGCGGCAGAAGCTGGAGCAGGAACACTTGGCCAGGCACGGTTGAAGGCAGCCGAGAGGGCATACTTTGATAGACCCTCGGTGGCTCGGCTGCAGAGGATCACAACGCTTCGGTCTGCAGTGAATTCCACGCTCACACAGACAGTCAAGGAGGAACTTACTTTTGCAAAGCAAAGGCTGTTTGAGCATCGTGATAAACCGGGCAAGTCGTTAGCCTATCTTCCGATGAAAAAGAGAACCCCAAAGCCATTACCTCAACTAGGGAAGGTACTGGGACCCTTTCCTGTGATCCCATAAAGATTAAAGCAGCATTTCCGAGATTTTACTCCGAATTATATCAGACTAAGCATTATGGGGATAGATAGATTTAGATGGAATCTTTCTTCAAGAACTTGGACCTTCCAGGGGTAACCCCCAAATAAGCGTCTTGCCTTCATTCACCATTGTCGGTGCTGGAGGGTGTAAAGCAGCTTCCAGGCGGAAAGGCACCCGGTCCTGACGGATGTCCACGTGAGCTTTATGAGGAATTTATAAACCTGTTGTCAGATCTGATGTTTACTATGTTCGTCACTCTCACAGTCACGACTGCGTCCCACTATCCTTAAGAGAGGCTCATATCTCTCTTATTCTGAAGAAAAGGAAGACACCGAAAGATTGTGCTTCCTATCGGCCCATCTCACATCTAAATGTTGATTTCAAAATTCTGTCTGAGTCCCTTACATTGAGGATGGAAACTATTTATCCTTCCATTGTCAAAGTATACCATAGCGGCTTATAAAAGGCTGCAGGTATTCCAACAATGTTAGGAGATTCCTCAATATGATCCAAGCGTGTCAACAGCAAATTATGCAGGTATTAATGATCTCTATAGATGCAGAGATTTGGTCTCGGCAAAGTTTTTATCAAGTGGCTAAGGGTCCTTGAAAATGACCCTCTGTGTGCGATCCTGTAAAATTAATATTTCTAGAGGCAGTCGACAAGGTTGTTTACACCAGTGTTGTTTACGATGGTGATGGAGCCACTGGTGAAGGCCATCTGCAGGGACCCAAACATATCTGCCACAGAAGTGGGATAGAAGTCACGTAAAATTACACTGTCTGCAGATGATGGTCTTAACTTTTTGTTAAATCCCACAGTTTTGGTACCTCACCTCATGCAATGCATCAGTTCGTTTGGTGCCTTTTCCGGCTATAATATTGATTTTACGAAGTCAGAGGCCATGCCTCTGGGCAAACTCAGGGAAACACCTGATGCCGTGGGAGAATCCTGATTTCCTTTTCAATGGTCCGGGGCTAATGGGGATGTTCCCTATTTAGGTATATTCATTAATCCTATCTTTGGACTTATATTTAATGTGTAATTTGTCCATTTGTTTGACAAAATTAAACAAGATCTTTGAATACTTCCAATATTCTGGCTGGGTCAGATAGCTCTTATTAACATGAATTCCCTTCCTTATTTGCTATACCCCGTGTGAATGCTTTCTTTGATGTTTCCCAGACAGACATTTAGGAGATTAAATGGATGATGTAGCTCTGATTTGTCACCATAAGCGACCCCTTATCAAGTTAACCAAATTAGAACAACCCCACAGTTTGTGGGGAGTAGATCTCCAGGATGTTAAAAGCTATCAATTAAGCTCTTCTTTACCCGATGTTAGTGAGGCCTCGGTGTCAATATGGTTCGATATTGAAGCTTCTCAGGCAAAGTGCTCCCTTATTAGTCTGCTATTCATAGACAAAATGAGGACAGTTAGGAAGTATTACCATTTCCCAATAAATATCGACAACTTTAAAGTAGGGGGGGCAATGTGTCCGATCGAAGGCAACATAGCCAAACCTCATTTCTTACCCCAAAGCGTGGTGTACCATGTATCCGACGGGGAATACTGGATTCCATGCTTAAACTATGGACAACTCGTGCGTGTATCTTGCTTTGATAGTTTATGTGAGGGAGAAACAAGGATGTCCTTTGATCAAATAAGTCATAACTATAGACTACCGAGTAGAGATCTCTTCTGTTTTCTTTTTATCAGATCAGAGATGTTATTCAGAAAAGAACCACGCTTTTAACAGACCAGTACAGATCCGATACAGAGAAGAGGGTGCTTATTGCTAAGAACACACTCTCTGTCAGTACCCTTTATCATTTGTTGGAGAGTGGCCTCTCAGACGAGACATTGTGACTTTCTGAGGTCTGCAAAGAGAGTATGGGATTCAGATCTCTTTGGACATAGGGGAGGATATTTGTGTAAATGCAAGAAGGATTTCAATCTGCAAGAAGACTCTTGCCATGCAGTTGAAGATTCTTCATAGAGTCTATGTGGCCCCAGACACGCTCGCAAAATTCAAGATGGAGTATGTCTTAAAAACAAATTGACTATTGACACTCTTACTCATTGCTTGTTGACCTTCCACCGGCGCTATAGGAGCGGTGTGTTCGCTGGGATGGAGAGGATCTTGAGGACCGAATTCGAGATGGATCAGGTTTCCCTTTTCCTGGGCCTGCCCAGTCTACCTTACTCAGATGTGCATAAGAAAAAAATACTTTAATACCCTCACTCTCTGAGTTCAGAAAAAAAAGTTCTGTTGCATTCGGTGCCTGAAAACCCCCTGGGTCTATTGGTTTGTCATAACCTCGTCATAACCTCGTCATGGAGCATAGCCCTTTAGACGTTTTTAAAGGTATGTTGCACCATAAAATAGAGGATTTTTATAAGAAATGGCAGCCCTTTTTGAATTACCAAGGTACAGGCTGATCTGCCATTCTAATAAGGACTTTTATATAGCTATGACGAACTTGACTAATGAATCTAATGGCCAGAGAGGAGGAATTACGAACAAATGAACGTGTATTAGTTAATGGTCTTGAAGGTTGAGAGCTATAGTTTTGTTACACTGAGTTCTACTATTCGTTTTTATTATTTTTTTATTTTTCTTCGGTCCGTTGATTTACCTTTTCTTTATGTACATGCACATGGGTGTAATTGTGTTCAATTTGCATTGTTTTTTGAGTTGGGTACTTATTGGTTCATCGAAGCATTAAAAAGATTTTCTCTGAATAAAAATATTTTTGAAAAAATTTAAATATTAACATGGATAGAATAGAGTCCCAAAGGACCACTTTCTTGTTAGTGAGACCACAAATTATGGTTTATCTTAAGGGTCATCACACTTCGGGTGACAGGATGATGTTGAGAGGGTGTGCCCTTCGTGGCAACCTCTGTTTGTGTGGGGAATTGAACATGCGCTGTTGGTCCATAAAACCACCAATTTTAGTGTCACCTTCAAATTTACTAATCATGCCTTATACAGACTGAAGAATATGATTCAAATAGATAATAAACAACAATGGGCCCAGCACTGACCCTTGAGGCATTTCATGTGTTACAGGCCTCCACTCCGAGAGCATCCTTCCACTATAACCCTCTATTTACTACCATCAAGCCAATTGTGCATCCGATTTGTCATCTCCCTCTGGATTCCATGCGAATCTAACCTTCCAGACCAACCTATCAAGAGTAATCTTGTCCAAGGCCTTACTGAAAACCATACAGACTATGTCTACTGCGCTACCCTCATCAACATTCCTGGTCACTTCATCAAAGAACTCAAACAAATTTGTGAGGTATGATCTCCCACTCACAAAGTCATGCAATCGTTCCAGTCTAAAAACAACTATTAATAATAATTGTTAAAATAAATAACAACAAACAATAATAAATAATAGTAAGATGACATTTGCAATGGACAATAAATTATCCATGGTTTGTGGCATTGGAACGTGCATCATTGGTGAAGGGCAGAATAGATTTTGTGGAGAAAGTGAGGACTGCAGATGCTGGAGTTCAGAGCTGAAAATGTGTTGCTGGAAAAGCGCAGCAGGTCAGGCAGCATCCAAGGAGCAGGAGAATCGACGTTTCGGGCATGAGCCCTTCTTCAGGGAGGGCTTCAGGATGATTCCTGAAGAGGGGCTCATGACCAAAACGTCGATTCTCCTGCTCCTTGGATGCTGCCTGACCTGCTGCGCTTTTCCAGCAACACAGAATAGATTTTGTACCTGTGTCATTGAACTGCGTTGGAAAAAGGCAAGGGTGGCATGGTGGGTCAGTGGTTAGCACTGCTTACTCATAGTGCCACGGATCCGCGTTTGATTTCAGCCTTGGGTGACTCTCTTTTGGAGTTTGCACATTCTCCCTGTGTTTGTGTGGGTTTCCTCTGCGAGCTTCATTTTCCTTACACAATCCAAAGATGTACAGGTTAGGTGAATTGGCCACTGCCTTATGTGCATTAGTTAGGGGTAAATACAGATTACGGGCATGGGACTTGGCGGGTTACTATTCAGAGGGTCGGTGTGGCCTTGTTGGGCCAAATGGCCTGTTTCTATACTGTAGGAAATTGAAAAACAATAAACTATTTCTAATCAAACCCTGTCTTTCCAAACGTGTGTATATCTTATCCCTCAGAATCTTCTCAAGTAACCTACCGACTCCAGATGTTAGGCTTCCCGGTCAATAGTTCCCAGATTTCTCTTTGCTTCCCTTCCTGAATAATGGCACAACGTTTGCAAAACTTCAATATTCTGGAACCTAACCTGCGGCTAACGATGATGCAAAAATATCACCCAGGTTCCCGTAGTTTCTTCCGTAGCCTCTAGCAGTATTCTTGGATGCATCTGTTTAGGACCAGGAGATTTATCCACCTTCATACATTCTAATGCATCCAACACGTCCTCTCCTGTGATATCGACTAACCCCAAGATATCATCACTACCTTTGTTAACCTCCCAAGTCTTCATGTATTTCTCGACAGTAAAGACAAAGGAGAAATATTCATTGAGAATCTCACACATCTCCTATGGTTCTAGACATGCATGTCCACTTTGGACCTTGAGGGGTCATATTCTCATGTAGTTATTCATTTAACTTTAATATACTTAAAGAACCTCTTTGGATTCACCCTAATCTTCTCAGACAATGCTGTCGTGTGCGCCCTTTTCTCCCTTCTGATTTCGTTCGTCGGTAAACTCCTGTATTCCCTGTACGCCGCCAGGGATTTCCTTGATCCCAGCTGCATGGATCTCAGCCACTCCTCCTTTTTGCCTGTCAAAGCCACAATATCTCCTGACCTCCAGGGTTCCCTCTTCCTGCCAACCTTGCCTTTTACGCTCACAGGAACATATAGACCTTGAACCCCAGCCATTTCACTTTTAAAGGCCTCCCACTAGCCGGAGGTCCCTTCGCCTCTAAACAAATTCCTCCAACTAACCCCTACAAGTTCCTCTCTAATTCCATCAAAATTCGCTTTCCCCCAATTTAGAAATTGAACATGCGGGCCAGTTTTGTCTTTCTCCATAAGTATTTTAAATCTATGGTCACTGGTCCCAGCGTGCTCCCCCACTGTCACCTCAGTCACCTGTCCTGCCCTATTTCTTAGAGTAGGTGAAGTTTTACCCCTTCCCGAAATGCACCCTCTACAAACTGCTTGAGGAAACGTTTCTGAACACACTTAATAGATACATCCCATCTCAGTCCTTAATTCTGTGTAGTTCTCAGTCAATGTTAGGAAAATTAAAATCTCCGACTATGGCAATCCTATTGGCCCTGCAAGTCTCCCCAATCTCTGTACATATCTTAATTATTCTAATTCCCTTTTACTATTAGGGGGGCTATAGTACAACCCAAATAATATCATCAATCCTTTTTTTATTTCTTAGCTTCCCCCACAAATCCTCACTGGATTATCCATTAGTTATTTTATCTCTGATTACTGCTGTGGAACTCGCCTGAATCAAAAATGAAACCCCCACACCTCCTTCCACCATCTCTGTCTCGCATAAAGCACCTGTACCTTGGTACATGAAACTGCCAGTCCTGTCCCTCCCTTAGCCATGTTTCTGTCATGGCTATAATATCGCAGTCCCACGTACCTCTCCACGCACTGAGTTCATTGGCCTTACCTGTCAGCCACCTTACATTGAGATAGATGCAATTTAATCCAACAGGCATTCCTTGCTCCCGGTCGTGTTCCTACCTAACCTATCTCTGCACTTTACTGTTTGTGATTACGGTATCTCCTTCCAGCCTCGCACTTGCAACCCTGCTGTTGAGGATCCCACACCTTCCCCACGCCAGCCTGTCTAGTTGAAACATTTCCTTGTAGCACTAGCAAACCTGCCAGCCAGGATATTAGTCCCCTTCCAATTCAGGTACGACACGTCCTTCCTGAACACGTCACCTCTGCCCGACAAATGATCCGAGTGATCTAAAACTCTGAATCGCGACCTCCTGTACCAATTATTTAGCCACGCATTCCTCTGCCATGTCCGCCTGTTCTTACCCTCACTAGCACGGAACACTGGAAGTAAACCGGATATTACACTGTCGTGGTCCTGTCTTTTACCCTTTTTCCTCGCTCTCTATAATCACTCTGCATGACCTCATCATTACTTCTACCTGTGTCATTTGCACCAATGTGCACAATGACTTCTGGCTGCTCCCTCACCCCGGTGAGAACGTTCTGCAGCCCCTCTGAGATATCCTGGACCCTGGCACATAGGAGACTATACATCATCTTGGATTCCCATTTGCAGCCATAGAATCCCTTGTCTGATCCCCTCACATATCGAGTCTGAATAATTACTTCTGAAGTTATTCGTCTCGCATAACCTTCTGACAATGGGATTTCTTCCTGAAACAGTTGGATTGGCTGAATTGCTTTGCTTCAGGCAGTGGGGAGATTCCAATGAATCATCATGCTGAATCCTCCATGAGTGGGAAAGACGACGAGGCTTGTTTTCATTCCCACACAGTGTTGTGTTAAGCAGCAGGGAAAGAGAAAAGGAGCAATAGACTGTTCGTTCACAGATAGGCTACATTTTTCTATCTGTAAGTTAAATCAGTAATGTTATCAGGCCCCAAACGGGACCATGTGAGCTCTCCTTGAATATTGTCTGAACTAGATGACTCCATCACATTCTCGACTCCAGGTCAGTGCATCATTGCTGTTGTCACACACCGAATCAATTCATTAACAACAAATGGCCCGACTTGTTTTGAAGATGTGTTGATATGTGCCTGCATAGTGTAAACATAAGCGTTTTATGACTTCACAATATCTGTGTTAAGATGAATATGTTTTATTCTTAAACAAATACAGAAATTGCTGGAAAAGCTCAGCCTGTCTGGCATCAGATATGGAGAGAAATCAGAGTTCAATTTTTCGGTCCAATGACCTTTCCTTTGAACCTGACTTATTCTTAAATTATTTCCCCAATTTTATTCTCCCAAATAAGAAAAACTATCCATCCGGTATTTACCAACTACACTCTTCTCAAGATGTTATACGGTCAATAAAACATCTCTCATTCTCAGATCAAACTGTTCCTTCTTTTTAACGTACTGCCTTCATCCCAAGAATGCGTAAAGAGAAAAGTCTTTGAAACCTTTCGACAGCAATTTTGTTTTTATCAGTTATGTGAATTATAACGACACATAATACATCAGATGTGATCTCAACAATGCCCTGTACTGATGCAAAAATCATCGCTAAGATCAAACACAACACCCCTTACACGGAACAGAATAATTCCATTTATTATCAAATCACCAGCTGCATCTTCAGAGTAATTTGATGTGATTCATGTACTAAGACACACAGATCCCTCTGTACCACTCTGTTCTGCATTCTCCTTGCATTTAAATAATTTTCTGCTGTTTTGTCTTTTCCCCAAAACAGAAAATTCCCATCACAGAAATGTACTTTTTTCTGCTGAAGGTTTGCTCAAAACTGTCCCCTGTCTGTATCCCATTGCAGACGCTCTGCCCTCCCCTGTCTGTATCCCATCGCTTGATTCTCTGTCCCTCCCCCTGTCTGTATTCCATTGCAGATGCTTTGCCTCCCCCTGTCTCTATCCCATTGCAGACGCTCTTCCCTCCCCTGTCTGTATCCCATTACAGATGCTTTGCCCTTCCTCTGTCTCTATCCCATTGCAGACGCTCTGAACCCCCCCGCTCCCCCGTTGTATCCTATTGCAGACGGTCTGCCCTCCCCCTGTCTGTATTCCACTGTAGATGCTATGCCTTCCCCGTCTGTATCCCATTGCCGACGTGCTGCCCTCCCCCTGTCTGTATCTCATTGGAGACGCTCTGTGTCCATTTGACATCTTATTGATTGACTATCCTGATGTATGAGCAAACTGAGATAAATCCTCTCCATCCAACTCATTGGTATGGATTGTAATTTGTTGATGACCTCACACAGATCCCTGTAGAATTCCACTAGTTACAGCTTGCCAAAAACAAAATCAGTAATGATCTCTACTCTGTATTTCCTGATGCTGCTCAAGGCGCCCCTGCTCCTGCGTAATAGCCTGGGATGGTTATATGGCGTCGTCCTGTGCTGTGTAATTTAATGAAATGATTTGAATACTTCATTCTATTCCCGTCTAACCCCATAGAGGTGCATTATGGCCTCCACCTGCTGTATTGTTACGATGCTGACTGGCTGAATGGGATCTTTCTCTCTCTCTGTAACAGCCTTGGAGGTGAATTGACAGAACAACGGGTGAGGTAGGAGCAGCAGTTGGCTCTCGTCCCCTCTCCAACTTGCTGCTCAGTTTAGAAACATCATGGCAGGTCTGATTGTAACTGAATACCCCTTTCCTGTCTGTTCCCAATAAACATTGACCCTCCTGGCCATCAATGATCAGTCAAGGTCAACCTTGAATATCCTCAATGACCCAGACTTCACTGTTCTCGGGGGATGAGAACGCCACAGATCGCACAATCCAAAGGAGAAAGGAGCAAAGTAATCTCAAATGGAAATGGGAGACCCCTTTTATATTAAAGCGTGTTAACCTCACAGCAAGTCACCTACTCTTTTCAGAAACAAGGGCACAGCAAATAGGAACAAACATATACCATTCAGCCCCTCAAACCTATCCCATAGTCAAATTGACTGTTCAGTCAAGTATTTATCAAACGTAGCTTCTACTGCACCTTTGGAAAATAATCCTGACACCTTAAGGCCACAGAGCATAAGAAATTGGAATTAGGCCATTTGGCCCAACAAGTCTCCTTTGCTATTTGATCCTGTCGGGTGTGTTTCTCAACACATCTTTCCTGCCTTCTCACTGTAACTCTCGATCGTTGTTTTAATTTAACCTTTGTCTGAATGACATAGTTGCGTCGGTGTCTCTGTATGTGTGTGTGATTGCCTGTGTGTTTCTGTGTATATCTGTTTAATGGCAGGAGACAGGGTGGTGGTGGATGGTTGTTTTTGAACTGGAAGCCTGTGAGCAGCGATGATCCAGAGGCAAAATTGTTTGCCACTTTTGTTTGTCATTTATATATATGATTTAGATGAGAGTTATAGAAGGTATATTTCGCAAATTTGCGGATGACATCAAGTTTTGGTGTACAGTGAACAGTGTTTGTATAACGGTGAACAGCTGAAGATTACAAAGAGACTTTTATTAATTAAATCAATGATTCACAGAGATGTACAACAGGGAAACAGACCCTTCAACTTGTTCATGCCATCCGATTATTCTAAATTAATCCACTCACATTTGCCAGCATTTGGCCCATGTCCCACTAATCATAAAGCCATCCAGTTGCCTTTTAAATGTTATAATTGTTCCAGCCTCCACCAGTTTCTCTGGCAGTTTATTCCATAGAAGCACCACCCTCTGCAGGAAAAAAAGTGGTTCTTCATTGTCTTTCAAATATTTCTCTTCCCACCTTCAACCTATGCCTTCTAGTTTTAGACTCTCCTACCTTGTGGGGGGGAGGGGGGGGTGGGGGAGCGGGGCGGGGGGAACCTTGACCACTCACTCTATCCATGCTATTCATAATTTTATAAACGTCTAGGAAGTGTAAATGTGACTCCAATCAAGAGGGTTGGCTGCGCTTTCAGTCATCCTGGGTCAATAGTCTGAAATTCAGTCGTGGTACCTCTTCCTTCTCTATCAAGGCACGATTCCAAAAAAGTTTCATCAACTTGTTCAGATATATTATGAAACAGCTCTGTGGGAGTTGGAACTAGATTTTTCGGCGCAGTGATAGGGACACTACCATCATTCAGCATTAGCCCCTAAAGCTGCAACATGATGCTCTTGTGTGTTGTTCATCAGCCTGTTGTAACATGCTGTGACACACCTCCATAGGACATGACTCCACTCCACCTTCTCCAGAGATAGGGGCACTATCAGACAGTCATGGACTGGAATCGAATCCAGAGCTCCGACGCAGAAACGTGGGCACCATCCATTAAAAAAGGCCTAAATCATGCCCAGATTTCGGGTCATATTTGAAGTGTGTGGATTTATTAAATTCTGGTTAACATTACCAAATTATACAGGAGACATTTCTAATTGAAAAAAAAAGTACAAGTTATTAGCCTCAACTAAACGATGTTGAGTGCATTCGCTGTGTCATTGAGATAACGAATGAACATCTTCAATTGCTTGGATTTGATTTCTGGTTTAAATGGTTATTGCCAGTAGTCTGCTATATTAGGGAAAGAAATCCTGCAGACACACTCTGCACTATTAATGATCACGAGTAGATATCAATACTGAACACCAGAGAGGAGAAAGGAGCACAATTCTGGGCCCAAAATACTTGTCACTATTTCAAATCTCAATCATGTGGCTTCCCTCCTCCTAAAATCATTCATTGATACAAGGCAACTGTTTCCTTTCCAGCTTTTGGTTATGGACTTCTCACTCTGCCTGTACAAGGCAAACCAAACTCTTGGTCTTTGGGAAAATCAAGATTGGTGTCTGTCGGCCTTCTGGAGAGGGGATTGTCGTTTAATCCAAAGGGGGAGTGTGAGGGGGCAGTAATATCACTCACTGGGCTGAGGTGTGGCAGATGGGGTTTAACATGGAAGCATGTGAGGCATTGCATTCTGAAAAAACAAACAAGGGGAGAGCTTATACAATTAATGGTGGGCTTTGGTAGTTACATAGAAAAGAGGGACCCAGGGGCGCAGGTGTAATTCTTTGAAGTTGTGGTGTAGGGTGTTTAAGGTTACTTCATTGCTCATCCCTTTGAGGTTAGAAGTTGGGAAGTCATGCTGAGACTGTGCAGGATATTGATACAGCCTCTTCTGAAGTACTGTGTGCAGTTCTGTTATAGGAAGGAGATTATTAAACCGGAGATGGTTGAGAAGAGATTACTAGGATGATACCAGTAACACCTCATCTTCAGCCTTGGAAGCCCCAGACACACGGCATGAACATTGGATTCACTGGTTTACAAATCCCTCCTGGCCAACCCAGATCCCAGATCCAACCCCCGGACTCACATCTGCCCTCTCGAGGAGACTTAATGTCCATCTTCCTTCCCACCATCTGCTCCACACTCCCCACCGATCTATCACTATCACCTCATATCTTCACTCACCTCTCACTGATCTTTCCCCCAGCATCACCCCATCGCCCATTTTCTCTTATCCCCTTCTCCCTCCCCAGTCTTGAAGAAAGGTCCTGCCTGAAACGTCGACTCTCTTGCTCCTTGGATGTTGCCTGGCTTACTGTGCATTTTCCACCGCCATGCTTTACTTGTACTGAATTATCCAATATTTGCAGTCACCATTATCTCTTAGGTACAATTCCCTTTTAACATAGCCATGTCGCAGTCTGTTATAACCGCATGTAGTCTTAGGGATATTTTCTTCTCAGATCATGGACGATAAAAGTTCTCTCAATGTCTTCCTGATATTGCAGTGCCTGATCAGTAGATACAGAACGTATGTTTCAATTCATAAATGAAGAAGCACGCTTATATTCTGATAAACCTTTGGCATCGCTCCCATATCCAAGGCAGATTGAATGTTTACACATGATTGATCTACCAGACCCAACATTTGTTCCCTCAGTCACCCCCACATATACCATCCAGAATATGTAAATTTTTAATCATAATTTGGAATTTTAATAAAACACATTGAAGTGAAATGGGTAAACGGGAGGTATTTGTTCATTGACTATGATTGATGTCAGTCCCCGTGCATCCTAAATATGTCACTGGAGGACTTTCCTCTTCTATTAATTAGGGACTCGGTTCAATGTGTTATCTCATAGTATCAGTGGGAGCATCACCGACAGCAGTAACAGGCATCAGCAGATCCAGAGAGAGGGGGAGGAGAGATCAGAATCTGAGAACGTTAGACTGGAATGTTCCCACAATGGATCAGAATCTGAGACCATGAGCCTGAAATGTTCGAGCAATGGACAGGAGTTTATCCGAGGGTCTTTACCGTCTCTCTCGGCCTTGGATCTCATTAGTTTTGCGGATCTATGATGTACTGATGGTTATTCAAGCTGGTTACTATCCCATCCTCGCTAAGTTTGTGTTCCTGGTAATTCATTCGATCCGTTCATTAAGCCAGGTTGGACTGAATTGCTGCACATATTATTTAAAATTTAGAAAGGTGGATGCCAACATTTTCAATTCCAATGAAATATTCCATTCCTCACAAATAGTATCGAGCAAATTACTCACCAAATTGTGAGGAGAACCAGACTGTTCTCAAACTCCATAATCCGTCTAGCCCTGCACAGATCTACATTTCTATATCCTCCCACTCACTAATCCTGTCCAATACCACCATCATGATATCCTCGACTCCTCCTCTGCCTCAGTGCATCTTCTGAATAAACCATCAATTGTGCCTTTGTTAAATCTGGATACAATTTATCAAGTCCCTTTTAACCACACGTCAATTACAGAATAATTGCTCTTGAGTATGTTGAACTTGTTTACTGCACGGATTCTGTCAGACGGGCAGATGCTGCATGCTGCTTAAGTCATTGACACATAATCTAGAGGCACAGAATAATAATCTGTTGATATCTCATGAACGAAATTGATGTTATTGGACTGAAACTATCATCATTTGTGAGAAAAGGCCCATCTGCTTGCTTCATGTCCTTCAGAGAAGCCAATGCGTTATCCTTCCCCAGTCATGTCTGGGCAAACCCACAGCAATGTGTTTTACTCTTGACTGTCCTGTGGAACAGCTGAACCAGTCACTCAGTTCAAGCTCAGCATAACATTCTGGCCTGGCCATGGCTGCACACATCCCGTGAGAGACGAACAAAAGTAAAGTTAGCTCCCTTCCTCTGCTTGTTTTCCTTATGTCTACAATTCATTTCCATTCAGGTAGGTGAACATTCCCTATTTCAAGTGCAATCTTTCTGACCGAGTTTCACCCCAAGAGTGATGTTCATTTTCAAGGGCACCTCTAGTGCTGGCTTTACTGATGCTGACAGACAGATGTAAGGAACTTTTAAATTCCACAACAGTGGCAGTGCATAGAGAAGGAATGGTTTTTTTATGTCATAATAAAGATACGGAGACCAGTAAGTGAGGGAAAGGAAGTATTGTGATCATCACTGAGAGTGTAGTTGAGGCCATATTCGGGGTATTATGGACAGATTTTTCTCCTTTAAAAGGAATTATCTCATTACAATAGAGGTTGTGCAAAGGAATTTTATGAGACTAATCCCTGGCTGGTGGTAAAAGACGAGTGAGTGAAGGTTAATCTGTAGCACAGTCAACGAATAACAGGTCATTGCATTGAAACTTGATGGTGATGGACAATCACTCGTTATATTCTACACAGACACGGAGAAGGTGATGAATTCCATGGCTTGTATTTTTATTTTTACTCGGGATGCATGATTCTGGGTATTTCAGCGCCTCTGTCGATAAAATCTTCAGTCATATCCAGCCTTGATATTAGGGTCAATCCCTCTTACCTGAGCAGGTCAGTTAAACACTTTTGTTAATGTTAATGCGTGATGGTATCTGTGTGGAGAGTATTTTCTTCTCATAGAGGGTAGTGAATGTTAGGAATTCTCGGTCGAGAAAGATAGGGTAGCTATATCACTCCAAGTATTTAAAAAGGAGGTAGATGGATTTTTGACCTGTCATAGAGCTGAGGGGTGTGAAGAATTGCGCATTAAAGAAGAGTTAATGCCAACAGTAGGTTAGCCATGATAGCATACAATGGTTTGAGCATCCAAATTACCTCTTCCTGTTTCTTATGTTCTCATATTCTGTCTTTGGAATGTTAATGGTTTTAATTTTCCTGGAAATTTTCCTATTGAATGTTGAGGACAATGAGAGAAAAGAATTTTATGAGCCATCTCTGGGAGAGGTATGGGCTGGATATTCACATGAATCTGGGTCTACAACATGACCAACAAATGAAACACCACTTGCAGAGAGGAGACACTCTTTAAAGAGGTGGGAGACCACTTTCATACACAGCTTGAATTTCCCATCACATTTTCCAACTCACAGCAAACCACACAGTGTTGAGGGACTGAATGATATCCTGTAATACTGCAAACCAGGTATTTGGAGCAAGTGGTCTCTATCTGCTCCTATACAAGTGGTTTTAAGGACTGATTCTAACATAGGAACAGAGAACTGAAGAGCAGGAGTGGGTCATTAGGCACTTCGTCATTGCTCGACCAGACAGTAAGATCATGGCTGATCTGAGAGTGGTCTGCGCAGCACCTTTCTGTCTGTCCACAATTTTCCTCCATTCACATGTCTGTCAAATGTTCCAAAACACAACTTTGAATAAATGCAAGCATCCAGGCACAATACTAGGGAACTGCACAAAGTCAAAGTACACAGGCAGCACAATTCTGGAAGGCAGCAGGCATTTATCTCTCAGTCTTGTTCCCATTCAATTAATGCTGTTGCAGTTTATCATTTTAGATTTGTTCATGGAATGTGGGTGTAGTTGATAGGCCAACATTTATGGACCATGTCTAATTACGCTGGAAGTGGTGGTGTTGAGCTGCCATCTTGAGCTGAAACCTCTGGGGAAGAGAATTCCCATTTGAACAGCCCGTGTGAATTTCTCATTTCTGCTCCGACAAATGTTGGAGGGTCACTGTGTCCTTTTCCAGCCCCACTTCTCCACTGGTTACAACAGGTTTTAAGTGTAACCAAGCCCAGTCTCTCAAAAAATGTGAATACACAGAGTCACACACGTACAGACGCATACACAATCGCACATGTCTGAAGAAGAAAATGAATAGGAAAAGGTTTCCAGAGTTTCATAATAGTTGAACTCATTTCAAATGGAAAAGAGATAATGCGTCCCAACTGATACACTGTCTCCAACGGTATTCTACTCAAACAAGCTGCTGGTATGAGACTTCTTCCTGGAACAGTTGGATTTGGCAGAATTTCCTTTCCTTCAATCAGTGGAGCGATTCCCATGAATCCTCAACAGGAATGCTCCAAGTTTGGTGAAGATGACTCAGGGATTTTTACTCTCACATTTTGCGGTCAGATGGGGCAAAGTGAGAGAGAGTGGGCAATAGACAGTGGGTAATGACCATAAGATCATCGGATACAGGAACAGAAATTAGGCCATTCAGCCCATCGAGTCTGATCCACTATTCAATTACGGCTGACAAGTTTCTCAAAATCATTCTCCTGCCTTCTCCCTGTAACCCTTGAACCCTTTGATACTCAAGAAGCTAACGACCTCTATCTTAAATATACACAATGAACTGACCTCCACTGCCTTCTGTGAAAATGAATTCCATTGATTTTCCACTCTCTGGCTGAAAACGTTTCTCCTTACTTCCGTTCTTAAAGAATTTCCCTTGGCTCTAAGGTTGTATCCTTGGGTCCTAGAGTCTCCTACCAATGGAAGTCTTCTCACCATCCGCACTGTCCAGGCCATTTAGTATTCTGTGTGTTTCAATTAGATCCCCCCACATCCCTCTGAACTCCATCAAGAACAGACCCAGCATCCTCAAACGTTCTCATATGTTAAGCTTTTCATTCCTGGGACCATTCCCGTGTACCTCCTGTGAACCCATTCCAAGGTCAGCACATCCTTCCTGAGATATGGGGCTCAGAACAACGCACACTACTCCAAATATAGTCAGACAAGAGCCTTATCGAGCCTCAGAAGTACGTCCCTGCTTTTACATTCAAACCCTTTCAAAATAAATTCCATCACTGCATTTGCCTTCCTAACTACTGACACAACCTGCAAGTTTACATTGAGACAATCCTGGAGTAGAATTCCCAAGTCCCTTTGCACGTCAGATATCTGAATTTTCTCGGTAGTCCATGTTTTTTATTCTTCCTAACGAAGTGCATGTTCCCACAATTTCCCACGTTGTACTCCATCTGCCATTTCTTTGTTTATTATCCTAACCTATACAAATCCTTCGTGAGCCTCCCTGCCTCTTCGACGTTACCTGTCCCTATACCTATTTTTGCTTCATCTTCAAACGTAGATAGAATGCCTTCAGATCCTTCATCTGGATCGTTAATGTATAAAGTGAAAAGTTATGGTCCCAACATTGAGCCTTATGGAACACCACTTGTCACCGACTGTCAACCGGAGAGGGACACTTTTATCGACACTGTTTGCTTCCTGCCAGACAGCTAAACTTCTATCCATGTTAGCACCTTGCCTCTAACACCATGGGCCCATGCCTTACTCAGTAACCTCCTGTCAAAGATCTTCTGGAAGTTCTGGTCGATGATATCCATGGCTCTCCTTGATCTAAGCTGATTGTTACATCCTCAAGGTTTTCTAGCAGATTTTCCAGGCATGACCTCCCCTTGATGAAACCATGCTAACTTTGTCCTACTTTACCATCCACATCCAAGTATTCAGAAATTTCATCCTTCACAATGGATTCCAGGATCTTACGTGCAGCCAAGTTTAGATTAGTCACTTTGTAATTTTCCGTTTTTTTGTTTAATCTTTTAAACGGTGGTATCACGCTAGCGATTTTCCAGTCCTCTGGGAATCTCCCTGATTCGAGAGATTCCTGAAAGATCTCCACCAACGCCTCCCCTGTCTCATCAGCTATCTGCCTTAGAAATCTGGAGTGGAGTCCATCTGGTCCAGGTGATTTACTTACCTTCAGGCCATTCAGTTTTCCCAACACCTTCTCCGAGGTGATGACCACCTTACTCAGGTCTGTCCACGAAGTCTTTTCAATTTTTGGGATATTACTCGTGTTTTCAACCGTGAAGACTGACACAAAATAATTTTTCAGCTCCTCAGTCATTTCCTTGTTCCACATTACTATCTCTCCTGTGTCAATTTCTAGCGATCAGATGCCCAATTTTGCCTCTCTTTTGCCCTTTATGTCTCGAAAGAAGCTCTTACATTCTTTCTTTACATAACTGGCTTGCTTATCCTCATATTTAACTTTCTCACTCCTTATTTTGTTTTCTCTCTGTTGGTCTTTGCAAGTGTTACGATGTGGGGGTGAACGCCTCTGTTAATGAAACCAAACACCCAGGAGAGCTCACCTCACCTCGTAATCTATTAGAATATGAGTGACAGAGAACTCCCAAATTCCACTATTTAAAGAAAATAACGCCAATTTATTTTTAATTGTAAAAGTGAACATTATGCCACAACTATTTACAACTTTAACCAACCCACCCCCCACAACTGCCCCCAAATCTCTAACAATATGCTGTTTCAATCAGACACTTATAAAGATTACATCAACTTAATTTCAAAACCACACAGCCACTGCCGTCCTCTGTGATGTTACTCTCCTGGCTGATGAATTCCCTGGGTCGTCGTATTTCTGTTTACTGTGAATATGTTTCATATGAAAAAATATATATGACAGTGAGTATTTCCTAATTTCTTGCGGAGCAAGATGATTGATCCCAGGCTTCTTCCGTGTCGATGGCATCTGTTCTCTCCCCAATTTTCAAAATGTCCGCATTTTATGTCCCCAGCATCAAACTGTCTCACTGTTTCAATGTTGGCAAAACAATAAATTTAATCTCGATTTGCTTTCAGTGACAGAGAGAGTGAAGGAAAGAGAGTGTTGCATGCAATGGTGAGAGTAGTGGAACAAGAGCCTTGTTCGGGGGTAGGTGCTGTAACAGATATACAGAGAGTGTGAGGGAGTAGAGAGAATAGGAACACCTTTGTCCTGGCTGAACGGGGAAGGTTATTGATGCTTGTCCTGTATTGATGGGCATTTCTTCAGATCATCTCAGCATCGGGGTGAGCCTCCCCAATGTCTTGTCCACGTCTATCACTAATAACGGCACAGAGCACATCCCATAGCTTTTTCAGAATATGTTTGCATGGATCTTGCAAACAACTAGGAAGAACACTCATTGGTGCCTTACATATCTAAACCAAAACTGTTGTGCAACTTTGCGCATCCGATTATCTGGAAATTAGATATGTAAATATCTTGAGTGATGCGGTAATACTGGATGATCTAAATTTGCATCTAAACTGCGTTAACTAAATGATTGTTAATGCTGTGAAAAATCTATTTCATGTGTATATGAGATAGGTTGAAGAGTGTGTTGTGAACCAAAGTAGATAGCAGGTTATTTCGGGTGTGGTGTTGTGTGGTCAGAAGGACTAATTACTTACCGTGCTCTGAGGCAGCTTTTGGGCAATCGCATTAATATGTTGAATTTTACACGGCGCTGCAAGCAATATAGAATTTTTGAACATTACACTCAAATATCATGGAAACCCAAATGCTAGAGGGTCAAGTGAATTGGAAAAATACAATATGACATTTAGTGTGAGACAAACAATGGCATTTAGTGATAGAAATACTGTAAAGTCTGAAAAATACATACATATCACTAAGTTACAAACACCAACGAAAGGGAAGGTGACTCATTAATGGTTTACGTAAGAAAGCAAAGATTGCATTAAATCTAAGGAAGCAGCTTCAGAAGAATTCCAGATGTTGTGCAAACCTGAAGATTCTGAGAGATTTACTTTTCT
Organism: Chiloscyllium punctatum; assembly: GCF_047496795.1. Classification (NCBI taxonomy): domain Eukaryota; kingdom Metazoa; phylum Chordata; class Chondrichthyes; order Orectolobiformes; family Hemiscylliidae; genus Chiloscyllium; species Chiloscyllium punctatum. Next base: position 42,143,934 of record NC_092759.1, on the reverse strand, counting down.
GATAATAAGGATGAAGAAAGTGTTAAGGAAATCAAAAAGAACATGAAAACAAACAAACAGGAAACACACAGACTGCTTACATCTACAATCCATATACCAAAGAAAACAAAAGCAAGGTCAAATGTAGAAATTTGTAAGGTACAGAAGAATTTATTGATGGGGAACAAGGAAATGGCAGAGAAAATAACCAGCTACTTTGCATCTGTCTTCATGGAGAAAGCGCCAGGCAATCTCTGTGTAAAGCAAGTGATCACATGGGACTTGTGGAACTAAAGACAGAAAGTCCATTCATATCAGCAACAAGGTAGTCCTTGAAAATTGAGCTAGATTGGTCATTGCTAAATCTGATGGGCCAAATATACTTCATATCAAAATGTCAAAAATAAAACAGCAGATTAATTGAACTGTCAGTGACTGTATTTTATTTTCTTGCAGACTCTGCAAAGGCCATAGCCATTGTAGATAACTGAAAGGTAGTAAACATGATCCATCTATGTACACAGGGAAGAAGAGATAATGTGGAGGACTGCAGACCAATTCATTTGACATATGTAGGGAAACAGTTGGAATCCATTATATAAGAAGTGATATAGGGTATGTAGAAATGAACAGCAAAATTGCAGAGAATCACAATGTATTGCTGTCTGAGAAATCTTGCCTGACAAACTTCGGAATTATTTGAAGTTCTTTCTTGCAGCATAGACCACGGACAGCCAGTGGAAGTAATGTATTTGGATTTTCAGAAGTCAGGGCAGGAAAAATTCCTAGCTGTAACAGCTGCTCCTTTTTTGAGGTATTTTAGGTGTTGGAGTTGATTTCCTCGAATTCCAGAAGCAGCAATTACTGTTTTGTATGCTGTTGCATTATTTTGGAACTTTGGGAAAAAAAAAAGTCAAAGCAACAGCAGCTTTAAGAGGGAAAAGGACAGACAAAGGAAGCACATGGTGTGGGGAAGGAACTGATAGGACAGCGTACCTGCTGAGTTACTGCCTTTTGTATTTGAATTCATGTATCGCTGGATATCGGAGTGCGTCTAGGAAAATTAACAAACAGTGAAATTTACAACTGGTTTGGAGGAACTGTTTGGGCAAGGTTCCCTGCCAGATTAGTGAATTGTTTTATCTGTGTCCTACCGAAAGTCTGCAGAAGTAAGCCGAGTGGGTTCTTCCTTAATTATATGTTTTTGAGATATGTCTCTTGATTAATCTTAAAATATAAGCCATAAATATTAATTTTACTTTGAGCAGTGTTTTGTAGAGGAATAAGACAGTTTTGTTTTTCTGGGTCAGTAGATTGTGAAACTTCACAAATGGCTTTAGTAGAATCATATGCGCTTCTTGTCAAATGTGGGAGTTTAAAGAGGATTTAAGGCTTACTGCAGATTATATCTGCAATAAATGCTTCTGGTTGAGAATTCTGTCAGATCGAATGTATCGTTTTGAGAGACAGTTAAAGACAATGAAGAATTTGTAACAGCAACAGTGTGTGATGGATAGCAGTTATAGGAAGGGGGGAGGTCTCAGATACAGTCACATAGATGGGTTAATTCCAAGTAAGGTAAAACAGTTAAGCAGGTAGTGCAGGAGTTTTCTGCGACTGTCCCCATTTCAAACAAATATGCTGTTTTGGCAAATGTAGCGGGTGATGGATTCATAGGGGAATGGAGCACGAACAGGCAGGTGTCTGGTATTGAGATTGGCTCTACTGTAACAAGGGATACGTCGGATTCCATGAGGTCAATTGTGTTAGAGGACTCCCTAGTCTGAGGAACAGACAGACGGTTCTGTGGCCAGCAAAGAAAAAAATGGTGGATGGTATGTTGCTTCCCTGGTGCCAGGATCAATGATGTCTCAGAAAGGGTGTAGAATGTTCTCACGGGGGAGAGGGGCCAGCAAGAGGTCATTGTCCAAATTGGAACCAACGACATAGGAAGGGAAAAGTTTGAGATTCTGGACGGAGATTGCAGGGTGTTAGGCAGAAATATTAAAAGGAGGTTCTCGAGAGTAGTAATATCTGGATTACTCCTGGTGCTACGAGCTAGTGAGGACAGGAATAGAGGGATAGAGCAGATGAAGGCATGGCTGTGGAGCTGGTGTATGGGAGAAGTATTCACATTTTTGGATCACTGGAATCTCTTTTGGGGTGGAAGGGACCTATACCAGAAGGACGGATTGCACCTAAATTGGAAGGGGACGAATATACTGACAGGGAGATTTGCTCCAGCTGCTCGAGTGGATTTAAACTAGTAAAGCGGGGGAGGGGGGAGTGGGCAGAGAGATAGTGAGGAACCAGATCAATCTGAAATTGGTACAATTGAGAAAAGAAACAAGTCAAATAGTCAGGGCAGACAGGGACAAGGTAGGACTAATAAAGTAAACTGCATTTATTTCAATGCAAGGGACCTAACAGGGAAGGCAGATGAACTCAGGGCATGGTTAGGAACATGGGACTGGGATCGCATTGCAATTGCAGAAACATGGCTCAGGGATGGGCAGGACAGGCAGCTTAATGTTCCAGGATACAAATGATACAGTAAAGATAGAAAGGGAGGCAGGAGAGGAGTGGGAGTGGCGATTTTGATTAGGGATAGCATTACAGCTGTACTGAGGGAGGATATTCCCGGAAATACATCCAGGGAAGTTATTTGGGTAGAACTGAGAAATAAGAACGGGATGATCACCTTATTGGGCTCGTATTATAGACCCCCTAATAGTCAGAGGGAAATTGAGAAACAAACTTGTAAGGAGATCTCAGCTAGGGTGTCAGAAAGTAGGGTGATTTGGTCGGAGATTTTAACTTTCCAAACATAGACTGGGGCTGTCATAGCTTTATGGGTCTAGATGGAGAGGAATTTGTTAAGTGCGTACAAGAAAATTGTCTGATTCAGTATGTGGATGACCCAACAAGAGAAGGTGCAAAACTTGACTCACTTTGGGGAAATAAGTCAGTGGAGATGCACTATGGGGCCAACTACCGTAATTCTATTAGATTTAAAATAATGATGGAAAAGGATAGACCAGATCTAAAAGTTCAAGTTCTAAATTGGAGAAAGGCCAATTTTGACATTATTTGGAAAGAACGTTCAAAACCTGATTGGGGGCAGATATTCACAGACGGCTGGAAAATGGGAAGCCTTCAGAAATGAGATAACAGTAATCCGGAGAAAGTATATTCCTGTTAGAATGAAAGGAAAGGCTGGTAGGTATTGGGATTGCTGGCTAACTAAAGGGTTTGATTAACAAAAAGAATGAAGCATCTGTCAGGTATAGACAGGATAGATCGAGTGAATCCTTAGAAGGGTATAAAGGCAGTAGGAGTATACTTAAGAGGGAAGTCAGGAGGGCAAAATGGGGACATGAGATAGCTTTACCAAGTAGTACTAAGGAGAATCCAAAGGGTTTTTCTTTACAAATACATTAAGGACAAAATCATAACTAGGGAGAGAATAAGGCCCCGCAAAGTTCAGCAAGGCAGCGTTTGTGTGGAGCCGCAGAAAATGGGGGAGATACTAAACGAGTATTTTGCATCAGTATTTACTGTGGAAAAGGATATGGAAGACATAGAATGTCAGGAAATAGATGGTTACGTGTTGAAAAATGTCCATATTACAGAGGAGGAAGCGTAGGATGTCTTGAAATGGTTAAAGGTGGACAAATCTCCAGGACCTGATCAGGTGCATCCGAGAACTCTGTGGAAAGCTACAGATGTGATTGCTGGGCCTCTTGCTGAGATATTTGTATCATCGATAGTCACAGGTGCGCTGGCGGAAGACTGGAGGTTGGCTAATGTGGTGCCACTGTTTAAGAAGGGTGGTATGGACAAACCATGGAACTATAGGCCAGTGAGCCTGACGTCGGTGGTGGGCAAGTTATTGGAAAGAATCCTGAAGGACAGGATGTACATGCATTTGGAAAGACAAGAACTGATTAGGGATAGTCAACATGGCTTTGTGCATGGAAATCATATCTCACAATCCTGCCAGAGTGTTTTGAAGAAGTAACGAAGAGGGCAGAATGGTAGATGTGATCTATATGGACGTGTTCGACAAGATTATTTATGGGAGACTGGTTAGCAAGTTCAGATCGCATGGAATACGGGGACAACGAGCCATTTGGATACAGAACTGGCTCAAAGTTGAAGACAGAGGGTGGAGGTGTTCGGTTGTTTTTCAGACTGGAGGCCTGTGACCAGTGGAGTACCACAAGGATCAGTGCTGGGTCCTCTATTTTTTGTCATTTACATAAATGATTTGGATGCGAGCCTAAGAGGTATCGTTAGTACGTTCGCAGATGACAACAAAATTGGCGTGCAGTGGACAGCGAAGAAGGTTACCTCAGAGTACAACAGGATCTTGATCAGATGGGCCAATGGTCTGAGAAGTTTAATTCAGTTTACTTCATGGAGTTTAATTCAGATAAATGCGAGGTGTTGCATTTTGGGAAAGCAAATTTTAGCAGGACTTATACACTTAATGGCAATGTCCTGGGGAGTGTTGCTAAATAAAGACAGCTTGGAGTGCAGGTTTATAACTCCTTGAAAGTGGAGTGGCAGGTAGATAGGATAGTTAAGGCGGCGTTTGGCATGCTTTCCTTTATTGTTTAGAGTACTGAGTATTGGAGTTGGAAGGTCATGTTGGGGCTATACGGGATACTGGTTCGGCCACTGTTGGAATATTGCATGGAATTCTGGTCTCCTTCCTATTGGAAATATGTTGTGAAAATTGAAAGGGTTCAGGAAAAATTTACAAGAACGTTGATGGGTTTGGAGCATTTGAGCTACAGGGAGAGGCTGTACAGGCTGGAGCTGTTTTTCATTGAGCGCTGGAGGCTGAGGGGTGACCTTAGAGAGATGTATAAAATTATGAAGGGTATGGAGAGGATAAATGGACAAAGTCTTTTCCCTGGGGTCATGGAGTCCAGAACTAAAGGGCATAGGTTTAGGGTGAGAGGCAGAAGGTGTTGGGTGGCACGGTGGCACAGTGGTTAGCAATGCTGCTGTATAATGCTAGAGACTCAGGTTCAATTCCTGCCTCAGGCTGTGTGGATTTTCTGTGTGGAGTTTGCACATTCTCCCTGTGTCTGCGTGAGTTTCCTCCCACCATCCAAAAATGTGCAGGCTAGGTGAATTAGCCATACTAAATTGCCTGTGGTGTTAGGTGAAGGGATGAATGTAGGGGAATTGGTCTGGGGGGTTTGTGCTTCGGTGGGTTGGTGTGGACTTGTTCCCACACTGTAAGTAATTATACATAAAGAAACTAAGGGGCAACTTTTTCACACAGACAGTGGTACGTGTATGGAATGAGCTGCCAGAGGATGTGGTGGAGGCTGGTACAATTGCAGCATTTAAAAGACTTTTGGATGGTTATATGAATAGGAAGGGTTTGGAGGGATATGGTCCGGGTGCAGGCAGGTGAGACTAGATAGGGTTGGGATATCTGCTCGACATGGACGGGTTGGACTGAAGGGTCTGTTTCCATGCTGTACATCTCTATGCCTTTTTAACTCATACAGTGAGTTCGTAAATGCAATTAGTCTGAATGGTATTTGGAGGAATACATGTATTTGGAAAGTTAAAGTTAGGTTGGAGATTGTTCAAGGGAATTGAAATATAGAGGTAAAGGCATCATGAAGCAGTGGCATAGAATGTTGGTGAGAGTGTACCTGAGGTATTGAGTGCAGCGTTGGTGATCTAATCTAAGAAAGATTACACTGATCACAGAGGACGTGCAATGGACATTCTCCAGATTAATTCCTGAGATGACAAGAGTTTCTGATGGGGAGAGTTGTCTTGCGACCTCTCCAGTTTCAAAGCATGAGAGGTGATCGCAGTGAAATTTCAAAAATCTATGATACATGTGATGAGGTGGAAATAAACAGGATGTTTCTCTAGCTGTCTACTCTATACTTAAGGAAAATAATGACAGGATAAGGGATATGCCATTTAAGACCGTATTAAGGTGGAAATTCTTCCCTCAGAGGGGACTGACTAACACAGGGGCACGGAAGCCTGTTGGCAGGGCAAGATTAAGGAGAATCCCAGATATTCTTCACGTATATCAAGTGGAACAGAACAACCAGGGAACATGTAGGGCCTATTAGTGACTTGCCAAGTTGCATCCAAACTCAACTTCATGGTAGAAGGATGTTTGTGTGACTGGAGCCCAATTTCCCCTGGTGTACCGCAGAGATCAATGCTGTGTCCCTTATTATTTGTGGTATTCATAAGTGATGTGAATGTGAAGTGGGTAGGGGGAGTGTGATAAGTACGTTTGTGTTTGACATAAAGATTGGCCGGGTGGTTGGCAGTGAGGAGGAAGGTCTTATGTCACAGGAAGATACAGATAAAATGGTCAGATGGTCAGATCAATGGCAGATGGAATGTAACCCTGATAAATAGGGGATACAGTTTGGAAGAAGGAACCAGACAGGGGAGTACTCAAAGAACGGCATCACACTAGGAAGCTCAGATCGTGCTTCTCCACACATCCCTGAATGTGACTAGATATGATAATTGATGAGTTCAGCATGACTGTAGATAAAGCCTTTATTCATTGACCCAAAGATTATCCGAGTTTTATATAGCACTTTGGTAAGGCGAAATGAAATGTTTTCTGCAGTTCTGGGAGCCACATTACAGGAAGGATGTGATTGCACTGGATGAGGTGCAGAAGAGATTCACCAGGATGCTCCCTGGGATGGACCATATGAGCTGTGGAGAGAGGCTGGATAAGCTCGAGTTATTTATTTTGGAGCAGAGGAAGTTGAGCGGATAAGTCATTCAGGTTTAAGATTACAAGGGGCATGGACAGGGTGAATAGACAACAGCTGTTCTTTTTAGTCGAAGTTTCAGATTCCTTTCAGTCTGAATCCAGGGAATGGAGAATGGAGAACAGAGAAACATGACACAACTACTTCATTTCTGTCTTCACATAAAAATACATAAACAAAGCCTTCCCAGCAATAGGAGAAAATCTGAGTCTGATGAGAAAATGATGTGGAATGAAACTAGTAAATAAACTAATTTGGAGAAATTATTGGAACTGAAAATAATGGGCATAGAAGAAAAAATAACACAGATTGATGAAATGGGAAACATATTTGAGAAACTGACTGGTAGATTAATTACAGAAAATACAATAGAGGCATTGAACTTGGATTTTCAGCAAGAATTTTAATAGAGTCCCAAGCCTCGTGTGCAAAGTAAAAGCACATGGGATAGGGGGTAATATATGAACATGGTGTTAAAATGGGAGTGTTGACAGGAAACAATGAGGAGGACTAAATGGATGGTTTTCAGTTTGGAAGGCTCATGAGGCATCGTAATGATTGGTGCCGGGGCACCAGATATTCACAATACATCTCAAACATCTCGTTGAGGGAATCAAATGCCAAGTTTCTAAGTCTGCTGAACTAGGATTTTGAAAGTGAGGAGGATGTGAAAAAAAATTAAAGGTAATTGAAACAAACGGAGCGAATGAGTAAACATGTGGCAGATGAAGAACAGTGTGGATAGATGTGATGTTGTCTACTTTGTTGGGAAACACTTAAATTCCAGCCAACCATTGGAAAAGGGAGTGGTTGAGAAATGTCCATCTATGAAGGGAATTGCGCTTTTCTTCTGTTATTGTTTGGACAGACATCTGAGATCCATGCAGGGCAGTGAGTTCTGAAGACAGAAGCCAATACAGGGAATACATTGGCACACAGACCAGTTTACACAGACCCATCATGTGGGGAGCTGTAACATTGAAAAGATTCTGGGATCTCCCTGTACACCAGTCACTGAAAGCAATATTGCAGGAGCAGAAAGCAGTCAGGAAGATAAATGGGGTGTTGAACCTTATTTCAGGTGGGCTTGAGTCCAGGAGTAAGGGTGTCTCAGTGCAGCTGTACAGGCCCTTGGTTAGACCTCAACTCGAACATTGTGCAGTATTGTGTGCAATTTTGGTGTCCGTACCGAATAAAGGACAAACCTGACATTGAGGGAGAGCAGTGAAGGATGAACAGACTGATCTCTGGGATGACAAACTTTTTGTGGGAGCAGAGTTTGGGGTGACTGAGCCTGTATCCCATGGGGTTAGAAAAATGAGTGGAGATATCAGTGAGATGTAGAAAACACTGACATGGTGAGGTAGATTGGAAGCAGTGATGATAATTCCCCTGGCAAGGAAGTTTAAAACAAGAGGCCACAGTATTAAATACAGATGGGTCACATTGCATTTAGATACGAATAAATGTCTGCACTCAGAGACTGGTAAACCTGGGAATTCTCTCTCACATAAGGCTGTGGAAGACAAGGCACTAAAGACTAATAAGGATGTCTAGACACCAAAGGATGGTGAAGAGAGCAGGAGTATGGTGCAGAAATAAAGGGTTAGTCATCATTATATTGAATTGGATAGCAAACTCGACAGACCAAGGGGACAACTGCAGTTCCTATTTTATAGCTTCACAAGGTTAATCACATTAAGGGGTGTGTAAAGTGTGTGGGGAAAGTGCATTGAGGAGATATTCAGATATTAACTAGAATGGGGCAGGCTCAATGTGCTGTATGGCCTATTACATTCCTGATGTTTCTGTGTGGTTTATGGGAAAGCTCTGTAAATGTTGTCACAAGTTCGCCGATGTTAGGAAGGACGTCTCTGCTGGCTCAACAGGACTGTGTTTCCCGTTCCCTTTTCCATACCGATGTTGGGGTCTGGGTATTCTGTCAGGTTTTATCCTTTTAGACTTCAGAGCAGTTTGATACGATAGAGTGTCTTGCTTGGCCTTTTCAGAGACCATTGAAGAGTGTATCACATGTCTGTGTGTTTGGAGTCACTTTTAGGCCAGACCAGGAAAGCACGGGAGATTTACTTCCTGAAAGTACATTGGGGAAGGAAGTTGGTGTTTACAATCGACATTGACTTCAAGGCCATTGTTACTGACACCAGATTTGAGATCTCGACATTTTATTATTTGTTTTTAACTTCCACCAGCTGCCAGAGCATTAGCCTGGTCTGGATTATTCATCCAGTGACTTTTCCAAAACAGCACCATCTCCACATGGGGACCGATCGGAAACCACACTGAGCAAGTTTATGTCTGTGCTGCTTGACAGCTCTATCAAAACGAACTCCCAATTTGACTATCATGATGAGACTGAGAGGGTTGTAATTTTCCAGATTGTAATTATTCCCCGACACTGAGTAATTTTCCACATTGCCAGGGAGATGTCAGATTTGTAGCTGGAAGGAAACCGCTTCCACAGGGGCACGGCTTGTTGTACAGCACAAGTCTTCAGTCCTATTGCAGGAATGGGGTCAGGACTCATTGCATTTGCCTCTCTACTGTGTTCAGCTTTTTCTTCATGGCACGTGCAGCGAATTGAATTGGTTGAAGACTGATCTGTGATCCTGTGGGCATCATGATGACGGTGAATTGAATCATCGATTCAACACCCCTGGCTGAGGATGGTACAGATACTATTTCCTTGTTTTTTACACTGATGTGCAGAGCTGATCCATTGATAGAATGGGGATAATTGTGGAGCCCTCTCTAACAGTTAGTTGTTTAATCGACTATCACGATTTTTGGCCGGATGTGGCAGTCTGCAGAGGTTTCATCTGGGTGTATTGACCTTGTGACAATTTCTCTCTCTCGATCATACGATTTGGTTTTATTTGATTTGATAGGAGTCTTTGTCGCATGTATCTAAGTAGAGTGAAACTCTTTGTTTATACACAGTTCTGGCAGATCATAGTGAGAGTTGGAGCTGCCTTTTTTTAGAGACATGGAGTGACCGAAAATTAAAAGTCTACTTCAGCTGTCTGTTTCTGAAGAGCCACAAAATAGACAGAAATTAAAATAGATTGCTTCAGCATCAGTGAAAAAAAGGGCCTTTGAACAGGGAATTATTCCAAAGCAAAAGAAAGGATAATCTGATTCGCAAGATTCTGAAACATGCCTATATAGTGGTAAAGAAGGGTTTTTTTTAAAAAAAAATGATGATTTGTAACAGAACACAGATGAAAAAATGAAATTGTAGCACAAAAACTTTGAAGAATCACTACAAAAAGTAACTTATTCTGATCTCAGTAAGGATTATTTTCATCCACAAAAATAGCATCTCAAGTTATCTTTCAGAAGCTAGCTGTGCCTTTGAAACTGTTTACAATAGTAATAAGTTCTAGTTAAATATTTGGTAAATAATCATGGACACAGATTTCAACATAATAATAAAACCTGAACGAGATGCCTGGCTTGTCTTGTCGAATTCGCGAAGAAAAAGGTTAACCGTAGATAATAATAATATTACGTATTTTGTATCAGAATCAGCTTTTTACTGTAAAATGTGATCACGGAATTTGATAAGAGATAGCCTGCCCATTGGAGAATAGAATTTATGCAATCCTTCAAGATAAACAATGGGGGATATGACTGAAAAGAGCAGAGCCCCGAACTTTGGAATGCATTATAGAAAGATCCCACGGACTAGAGATAACAACAATGGTTAAACTTCCGAAACAAATAAGAACCTCGGGCTGTCCATGGGAGTGTCCATCATTGATCAATTGTTTTACAAAATTGGTTCTGCAGAAGGGGAGTGGAGGGTACACTGACAAGGCTGTGTACGATCATTTCAACACAGAACGTATAAAAATACTGTCTTTTTACTGTAAACTCGACGTGTGTCATTGATTTGCCTTCTGATCTAAGCTAAAGATTAAGGAAAGGATTGTCTTCTCATGTCAAAGCCAGATTCGAGGAAGATCCTTTGGGATTCTCCCAGCATTAGCCAGGTTTTGCTTGAATTAAAGTCCATTCCGTACCTGTGTCCTGCCTGCCTCCAGAGTCTTTGTCCCTAGCTGGGGAATCTCGCTCCTACAATAAGCAAGGACATACAGGTCATAGGGTAAAGGAAAAACTTAGACTGAGGCATAAAGGCTACACCAGAAAGGGCATGCAATAGGCAACATCAATGTGTGCAAAATCAGCATTATTTGAAGTTAGAGAGTCCATTCCTCAGTTTAATAAATGGCTGGGAAGATGCTGCTCATGAGCCGCTGGTTTGTGTGTTCAAGATTCTGTATTGTCTGCATGATGGAAGAGATTGTAGGAGATCCAGGGTACGATGGGTCTTTGTAAATGCTGTCAGACTTTCTACGGCAGTGAGCTGTGTAAATAGAGACAATGGATAGGACGTTGGTTTCCGTGATGGCATGGGCTGTGCACACAACCTTCTGTCATTTCTCTTACTGTCCTGGACAGATCTGTGGCCACACCAGGTCATTATGCACACAGATAGTTTGCTGTCAGTGGTGCATTTGTAGAAATTGGTGAGAGTCCTTGTGGACATGTCAAATGTCCTGAGCAGCTAGAGAAAGAAGAGGCGTTGTTGTGCCATCTCTACATCTCTGTCACGTCTACATGGGAGATCGGTTATCGTCACTCCAAGCAACTTAATGCTTTCCACTCTTTCAACTTCAGTTCCATTGATGCAGATGGGGGCATGTTCTCCTCATTTCTTTCTGAAGTCATTGATCAGTTGGTTAGTTCTGCCGACGTTGAAAGAGAGGATGTTCTCAGTACAGCATATCACTAAGTCCACTATTTCCGTTCTGTATTTTGACTTGTTATCATTACATACCTGTCTTACTATGATGGTGTCATCAGTGAACATGTAGCTGGCATTCGTTCAAAATTTGGCAACACAGTCGTGGGTGTACAGAGAGTATAGTAGGGGGCTGAGGACACATCCTTTGGGATTTCAGTGTTGAATATTATCATGGAAGAGACACAATTACCTATTTTCACTGATTGTGTACTGTGGGTCAGAAAGCTGAGGATCCAATTTCAGAGGGCGGAGCCAAGACTAAGGTCAGGGAGTTTGGTGATCAGTCTGAAGGAATAATGGTGTTGAAGGTGAACCTATAGTCAATGATCAGGAATCTGATGTGGGTGCCCTTGTTGTCCACGTGTTCCAGGGATATGGCACCCACTATGTACCCATTCCACTGGTAGGAAAATTGTCGGGGATCGAGGCAGGCTGGGAGACTGGAACTGATGTGGGCCATGACTAGACTCTCGACGCATTTCACTCCCCTCAGTCTCCTGCGCTCTAAAGAGTAATGTCCCAGCTTATCCAACCTCTCCCTATGACTCAGACCCTTGAGTCCTGGCAACATCCTTGTAAAGTTTAAGTTTAATACCATCCTTCCTACAGCAAGGTGACCAAAACTGAACACAATGCTGAACATGGACATATTTGGAACTGTAAGTTTTACTCTGCTGCCAATTATTATGCTGCTGTGAGATTGTTTTATTTTTTGTGTTATTCTGAAATCTTATTATTCATTGAATCCTCTGACGGCAATCCCCTCGGGTGAACGTCCTCCTGACTGCTTGAATTTGAATCAATCTATTTTGTTTGGACTGATATTTTGAGGCCGCTGTATATCAGAGAACAGGAAGAGATGATGGATGACTGTGCAGTGTGTGTCCTTTACTGGACCAGCTTGACTCTCCAGGCACCTGAAGCTTTTATTGTGGACCAGAGTGCCTCAGAATCGTTACATCACAGAAGGAAGCTATTTAGCCCATTGTAGGTCCATGCACATAGAACATTACAGCTCAGTACCTACAACATCCTTCAGCACTACCGACAGATCCAGCGACCTTACTGACAACCGTAAATTTACTAACTCATCCTTCTATACCCTCATTAAGGTCATTCAAAAGGACAGACAACAGTCACTCCAAAGCAGATCCTTGCAGTGTACCACTAGCGACTGAAATCCAGGATGAACATTTCACATCAACTATCACCTTCTGTCTGCTTTGAGCTCGCCGATTTGTGATCCAAACGCTAAATCACCCACAATTCCACGTCTCCATATTTTCTGGGAGAAAGTAAGGACTGCAGATGTTTGAGATCAGAGTCGAGGTTGTGGCGCTGGAAACGCACAGCAGGTCAGGCAACATCTGAGGAGTGAGGAGAAAATGAAGACTGCTGATGCTGCAGACCTGAAAACTGATTACTGATGAAGGGCTTACAAGAGAAACATCAACTTGCATGCATCTTGGACGCTGCCTCATCTGTTCTGCTTTTCCAACACCACACTCTCCATATTTTCTTCAATAGCCTACCATGAGGGACCTTATCAAACGCTTCACTGAAATCCACATACCTCACTTTATTCTTATCCACCTGTATGGTCACCTTCTCAATGAACTCGGTAAGATTTGTGAGGCATGACATACCCTTCACAAAACCTTGTTGACTATTCCGAATCAAATGTTTCCTTTCTAGATGATAGTAAATCCTATCTCTTATAATCCTTTCCAACACTTTACCCACAACCAAAGTAAGACAGGTATATAATTACCATGGTTATCTCTTCTCCATTTCTTGAACAAACGGACATTTGCTGTCCTCCAATCTTCTGGCACTATTCCTGTAGACAATGGCGATGTAAAAATCCGAACAGTTGGTTGCGTAAACTCCTCCCTAGCTTCTCAGAGAATCCTAGGATAAATCCCATCTGGCGCAGGGGACATATCTATTTTCACACTCTCCAGAACTGCTAACATCTCCACGTTACGAACTTCAATCCCATCTAGACTAATAGCCTGTTTCTCAGTATTGGCCTTGACAGCATTTTCTTTTTCCATTGTGAATCCTGATTCAAATATTAATTTACAGCCTGTCCTATCTCCTCAGACTCCACACACAACTTAACACTACTGTGTTTGATTGCCATTAATCTTCATTTGGTGATTCTTTTATTCGTGACATACTGATAGAAAGCTTGAGGGTTTTCCGCGATCCTACTTGCCAAAGACTTGTCATGCTCTATCCTGGCTGTTCTTAACTTTTTTTAAAAGTCCTTCCAGGATAACTTGTAACTCTCAAGCATCCGAACTGAGCCTTCATGTTTCATCTTTACATAAGCCTCCTTCTTCCTCTTGACAAGAGATTCAACTGCTTCAGTAAACCACAGCAGCCTCACTCGACCACTTCCTCCTTTCCTGGCAGGTATAAAATTATCAAGGACACACAGTAGCTGTTGTTTGAAAAAGCTCCACACTTAAATTGTACCCATCCTCTGCAGTTTCCTTCCCCATCCTATGCATCCTAAAACCTTTCCTAATCACGTCATAATTGCCTTTCCCCCAGCTATAACACTTGTCCTTCAGTATACACCTGTCCTTTTCCATCGCTAAGGTAAACATAACTGAATTGTAGTCACTATCAGCAAAGTGTTCACCTACCTCCAAATCTAACACCTGGTCTGGTTCATTACTCAGTTCCAAATCCAATTTGGCCCCGGCCCTTGTTGGCCTATCTACATAATGTGTCAGGAAACCATTCTGCACATATTGGACAAGAACTGACCCATATAAAGTATTTCTACTGTACCATTTCGAATCAATATGTGAAAAGTTAAATTCTTACATAACAACTACTCTGTTATTTTCGCTCCTGTCCAGTATCATCTTTGTAATCCTTTCCTCTACATCTCTGGAACATTTCAGATGGCAATAGAGAACTTTCAACAGGGTGACCTCTCCGTTTTTGTTTCTAACCTCTTCCCATACGACCTCACGAGACGAGTCCTTATCAAGCATCCTTTATACCAACGTAATGCTGTCTTTGATTTTCAATGCCACGCTAACCTCCCCCACCCCAACCACCACCCCCTCCCCACTGTTAGTACTTTCCTTTTTTTCAATGAAGCATCTAAACCCCGGACCCTACAATGATCAGTCCTGTCCCTGCTCTATCCATTTCTCAAAAATGGCCAAAACATCAAGCTGTACAGCTGCACAATTTGGAAACAGGGATGCTAAACGAGGGTGAGTTGGATAGATCAGAAGACAGCAGGAGGGGAGATAGACAGGAACGGACAGAAAATGGAAGTTTTATTTAGAAATTCTCACGGACTGCAAGGCCTTTATCTATTGCCATACCGTTTGAGCACTGTGCGGATACTGGCTGTGGTCCCAGAGCATTTATCGCCAATAATATCACAGAGCTGAGTTGCTGACAGTTAAACAGAGTCCAAAAGGCCAAGTGATTTTTTTATTTCTCTACAGTGAGAAGGTGATTTAATTTAAATAGACTGGGTGAACAGCAGCAGGAACTGAGAACCCCCTCAATACTGAGATAATGCGCCAGAGAATCTCAATGAGGTGGATCACTGACAGAGGGGAAATCAGCATCTCAGCTGTGGGCTAAATAATGATTGAGAAAGATTGCACACCACTTCCGTGGTTTTCTAATGCACATTTCAATTTATGTAGCTCAATATCACGAGTGTATCTTATTTCTTCGTACTTCCCATAGTTTAGTACGGACGGAAAATCATTTTGTCCCCGTATTTTGTGTTCAATAAACAGAACTAATACGGTGATAAAGTCCATGTTTTTTTTTAACTTGGTTTACATGATTGACCCATCAGTGGGCCAGCAGGTTGGAGGAATTGTTGAAGGCCTTCCAGCACTCAGGTAGCTGAACGGCCTCTTCCCAGTGTGGACCCACCAGTGCTTCAGCAGGGAGGAATTGCTGAAGGCCTTCCCACACTTGGGAGGGAGGCCTTTCAGCTGTCCCAAGTGCTGGAAGGCCTTCAGCATTTCCTCCACCCTGAAGCACTGGTGGGTCCACACGGTGGAAGAGTTAACAGACTCTGAGAACGTTCCTCTCACTCCACGCCACTCCCCATTTCGATTGAGAGAGAGAGAACCAGTCTTTAACTAAACTCTTCCAACATTTATACAGTGCATTTGGTGTGTGATCATACTTCACGTTATCCACCATCGCGACAGGAGCCACAATACCTTCATTCTAAAACAGATAACCATTCCCACCAGCTTCTGAGCCCCACAGAGAACATGGGTCTGTGTTCCTGGAGATGGAAGATGCCTCATTAAGGCTTGGCACAAAACATTTGGCTTCCTTCCTCACTGCCGACAAAACACGTTAAAGAATCATTTTTTCCACAGGCAATGGAGCCACGAGGAACATTGTGAGCAGTCTATGAGTGCAGTCTCTGCTCCGTTCGTTTTCCAGGTTGGAGCATCAATGACACCATCCTATTCCGATGTAAGTGTCTCGAGTGGTGAATGGTCTCGTTTTTGTTCCAAAGAACAGGTTTAGGGGTCTTACTGGACACTGCCTGTTCCTGTTTAACAGTTCAATGTACTGACCAGACGCCTCCTCTTCCTGTGGAACAGGCAGGAGGATTGAATGGGCTGTACCTCTTCTTGATCAGTCATTTCGATGGGCTGAATAGTTTCCACATATCCGGATGTAACCAGCTTGAGGTGCTGAATGAGCTTCTCTTTTCATTGTGGAAATGTGCAGTGCCTGGCCGTTCTGTTACATGAATGTTACCGACACTTTAACAGCACACACTTGAATGTTGTTTGGGTCTTGCTGAATATAGACACAGACCGGTTCAGGAGCTGAGTGGGGACAAAATGTTCTGAATATTGTGTGATCTTCAGTGATCACTCCATTTCTGATCTTGGGATAGATGAGGGGCGACGGGAATGGGGGCACATAGATGTTGACGAAGGAGCTGAAGATGTTTGTGCTGAGGAAGTTAATCTGAGGATCTCCTGAAGAGATGTCCCGGGACTGAGAGGATTGTTGGCCACCGACCACAAACATCTTCCTTTGTGCTCTGAAAGACCCCAACCAGTGAGGAGGTTAGACCTGATTCTCATTAAGCTCAAAAAACTAGGTGGTCCCGATGACATCCTCAGTCAACTACTGCCTTGATATCAAGGCCATTCACTCTTTCTTGAGCCCCTGTGTTCACCTCTTGTTTATATTAATAGGTGACGGTGTATGGGTAGAGAGTTTTTTCCTCTCACAGAGGGTAATCAATGTCAGGAATTATCTGGACTAGAGAGTTAGGGAAGCTACATCACGGAAAGTATTTAAAGAGGTGGCACATGAATCTTTGACCTGCCAGAGAGCTGAGGAGTGTGAAGAACTGGGCATTAAGGAGGAGTTAATGCTAACAGTAGATCAGCCATGATCGTATACAATGGCTTGACCATCCGAATTACATATTCCTGTTCCTTATGTTTTCATTTTCTGTAATTTCAAAGTAAACAGCTGTAATTTTCCTGGATGTTCTGTTATTGAACGTTGGAATCAGAGAGAGTAAAGCATTTTTGAGTCATGTCTGAGTGAGGCTCTACCATGCACTATGATCTTACTAAGTTCTCAGCAGCACTTTTCTGTCAGTGTACCATTTTACTACATTCATTTGTCTATCAAATGTCTGACATAGACAATTTTGAACAAATGGAAATATCCAGGCATCACAATCTTCTGGGGAAGGGAATTCACACCTTCACAAACCTATGAGAATCTCTTGTTCATGTTCTGACCAATGTTGGAGGGTCACTCATGCCTTTTCCCACTCCTCTATTGGTGAAAGCATATTTTAAATGTAACCAGTTGAGTGCTGTGTCCAATGATATAGGTATCGGACTGGGTAATTTTCTAGAAAAATCTGAGACACAGAAATTTGAACTGTGAACAAATGGTAAAATGATAGAATGTCCCAAATGTTTTTCTGACTTTGAACTTATTCTGCTCACACAAATGTCTGGGAATGCGGATTTCTTCCCGGAACAGTTGAATTTGGCTGAATTCCCTTTGCTTCGAGCTGTACAGAGATTCCTATGAATCCTCATCAGGAATCCTCCACGAGTGGTAAAGATGACTCTGGATTTTTGTGCTCTCACGTCTTGTTTTCAGGCAGAACAAAGTAAGAGAGAGAGACCAATTGGCTGCTGCTTCTGAAGCAAGTAATATTTTTCTCCGTCTCTGTGCGGAAAAAAAATCAAGAATGTCAACTGAAAACCAAACTGGACCATGTGCGCTCTCCATGTACATTCTCTGGAATGGATGATAATAGACTGTATGCTGTATGCAGCATCATTGCTGTTGTTGTGCACAGTACCTTTCATTAGCAAAAGAAAATAATGTGCCCGTTTTATGATTTGATGAGATGTTTATATACATCTGCGTAAGTTTTAAAAATGGGTTGATATCTTCATAATATTTGTGTTAATAACAATGTATATCATTCAAAAAGTTATTATCTAGCTTTATTCTTCTTAACAAAAGAAAATATGTATCCAGCTGAAAGACTTCTCTGAAAATCGTGGTTTAATAAGATTTCTCATCTTAGATCTAAACAGATAATCCCGATTACAAAAGGCCTTCATTTCAAGCATCAGTCAAGGGAAGCATCTTTGAACATCTTTGAAAGGAATTGTATCCGGTTGTATTTTTAGTTTAGAGGATCAAAACTGCACACAGTGTATCTGATGTGGTCTCAGCAATGCCCTGTACAGATACAGTGAAATATTCCTAATTAAACCCCAATACCCGTTGCCACAAACAGCATCATTCCACTTACATTCCGAATCACTTGCTGCATCTGCAGACAGAATTCATATGATTCTTGTACCAAGAACATGAAAAACATCTGCAATCTCTCTCCATTTAAATTGTTCCCGACTGCAATAGACAACTCACATTATATTATTTCTGCTGAGGATACGCTCACTAACCTTCCCTGTCTACATCATAATGCAGATTCACTCCATCCATTTGAAGATCTATTGAATGATCATTTTGGTGTACAAGGTAGTTCAGCTTTGATCCATTCAGTCCCTTCATTCAGATATTTTACATAGATTATTGATCATTGATGACACTACAGTGATCTCTGAGTCAAAACTAGTTAGTGTTTTGTTTAAAAAATCATATATCTCTACGATATCCTGTTCGTGACAACATCCCTGTTCCTGTGCAGCAGTTCAGGCGGGTTGAATGGCCTCGTCCTGGGCTGTGTAATGTACTCAACGAGCTGAATTACTTCATCCTATATTCCTGTGTAATTCTTTGGAGGGGCAGAATGGTCTCCTTCTGTCTCATTGTAACGATCCAGTCTGGTTGAATGGGATGGTCGTCTACCCTGTAATCGCATCGAGGGGTGGATTGAGGGAAAACGCATGGGGTAGGGAGAGCAGTATATCTCTGTAACGGCCGGGAGGGTGGATTGAGGGAACAACACATTGGAAAGGGGCAGCAGTTGGCCATTTGGTGGCACCATTCAGAATGCTCATGGCTGATCCGAGTGTGTCTGACCATCCGTCTCCTGTCTGTTCCCAATAAACATTGACTCTCCTGTCCGGCAAAGAGCAGGCAAGCTCAAACTAAAATACCTAAATTTACCGAGTCTTCACTGCTTCCTGAGGATGAGGACACCACAGATAGCAGAACAGTCAAGGGAAAGGGACATCCTTCTTTCATTGTGGGACACATTTTTAAAAAAACCTCATATCAAATCACTGCCTCTTTTTGGATATAGTGGTACAATAACTAGGAATAGACATTAACTATTCTGCCCTCCAATCTTTTCCCATATTACCACTGACTGTTTCCAATCAAATATGTTGCTGCTGTCTCAGGAAGAGAATACCTGATAGCATAACACCACACGAGCATTTAAAAAAGGAGCAGAATTAGACCATTTGGTCTATCGAGTCTGATATACCATTCAGTCATTTCGCATATGTTCCTCTACATCATTCTCCTACCTTCTCCCTAGAATCCTTGATCTCCTTATTAATCAAAAACGTATTTATTTGTGTCTTAATGGCAATCGTGTCTGTGTCTCAATGTGTATTTAAGTGTGTGTCTCCATGTGCTTGTTACTTTTTTATTTCTGTGACTATGTGTGTCTATCTTTGTATCAGCCTGTGTGTTTCTATCTGTGTTTGTGTCTATTTGTGTGTGACTGTTTATGTCTTTGTGTGCTTCTCCATGTGCGCATGCTTATCTCCTTGTATGCATTGTGTATGTTACTATATTGGGGTATTTTACCAATCCGTCTGTGTATATCAATGCCTGCATCTCTGTGCAATGGGGTATCTGTTCTTCTACGAGTGAGAGAGATGAGGTTGTAACTGACAGTAGGTTTGAATTGAGAATTGCTCTTTACTGAACACTGCTCCTTATTCAGTTGGTGGGACGTGGATGTTTCAGATACTCAACACAAGGCCTCCTGGTCCTCTCCGGCTCACTCCAGGTTCCTCCCCACATATCAGGGTAGGGGATTGAGGGAACGGATATCCGGCACTCCACCACCTGGGTTGGCCCTTTCTGTCCTATTCCAGGCTGTTTCTCCTGGAATGGGGGAAAGGGAAGGAATGAGTGTGGGTGGAAGTGGATGGTCCTGTTGTTAGTGCTGGACTAGGTGACGTGTGACATGGTGAGGTGGCCGGAGGGAGTCTGTCCATAGTGTTGTATCCATGTCGTGCTATTAGTGTGTGGGACTGTTGCATCAGGGACGGAAAATGTGGGGGAGGGAAGGTGCTGAATTCAACAGTGAGTGTGGTCGTGCTTGAGCCTTATTGGAGTTAGAGTGTGAGTCTTGGTCGAGGGTCGGTGCTATAAGAGACATACAGTGCGTGTGAGGGAGCAGTGAGAATATACGGTGACACTTATTCTGACAGAGCGTAATGGATATTGATGCTTGTCCTGTATTCCTGGACATGTCTTCAGATCATCTCAGCATCGAGGTGAGCCTCCCCGAATGTCTTATCCAAGTCTATCACTAATAACGACACAGGCTCTGTCCCTCAGATTCCACAGAATGAGTTTGGGTGGGTCTTACAAATAGCAAGGAGAAACAAACTTGTGTTATATATGTGAACCAAAACTGTCGCGCAAATATTTTGCAACATATGCTCTGGAAATTATATATGCAACTATATGTAAAGGGAAGCTATGACATACTGATATTATCGCTGGGCTCATAACCCAGAGACCCAGGTAATGTTCTGGGGACATGGTTTCAAATCCTGCCACGGCAGATTATGGAATTTGAATTCAATAATTATCTGGAATCAAGGGTTTATGATGATCAGGAATCCATTCCTGATTGTTGGAAAAACTCATCTGGTTCACTAATGTCCTTTAGGGATGGAAACGGCTGTTCTTATCTGGTCTGGCCTGCATGTCACTCCAGATCCAAGGCAACGCTGTTGACTCTTAAATGCCGTCTGGCATGGCCAGGAAATTCTGGTTATCCAGCTAAGTCCCCATCCTGTGAATGAGTAACAAATACTCGTGGGTTCTGCAGTAATAATGGATGGTGTAAAGTTGCATCCAGACTGAGTTAACTAAGTGACTGCTAATGTTGTGAAAAATAAATTCCATAAGTGTGTATCAGGTGGGTTGGAGAGCATGTTGTGAATCAAACTAGAGAGCAGGTTATTTCGGATTTGGTGTTGTGTGATACTGATTAAGGATGATCAGCCATGATCATATTGAATGGTGGTGCAGGCTCGAAGGGCAGGATGGCCTACTCCTGCACCTATTGTCGACTGTCTATTGTCTATTGTGTGGTCGGAAGGACTAATTACTAACCTTGCTCTGAAGCAGCTTTGGAGGAATAGTGACGTTAATATGTTGTATTTTACACGGTGTCTGTATTCAATGTGGAATGTGTGAACATTCTGGTCAAACATCATGGAAGCCCAGAGGTTAGAGGGTCAAGTTCACTCCAGTGAATTGGGAAAGTACAATATAACATTCAGTAAGAGAACAATGGTTGTTAGACCCATATAGTCTTACAGCACAGAGACAGGCCATTCGGCCCAAACTAATCCATTCCGAACAAAATGTCCATTCAGACTAACCTCATTTCCCTGCCATTTCCTTGTATCCTTCTAATCCTTTCCTACCTGTGTTTTTGTCCAAATGTATTTTAAATTTTGTGAATGTACACGCCTCAACCACTTCTGCTGTCAGCTCATCCCATATGCATACCACCCTGTGTGTAAAAGAAATTGCCCCTCAGGTTCCCTTTTACTCTTTCCCCTCTGACCTGAAATTGATTACCTCTAGTCCGTGATTGCCCAATCCTGTGGAAAAAACGACTGAGTGCATTGACTCTATCCATGTTTCCCATGATCTTATACACTACTATCACATCCCCCTCAGCCTCATACAGACTAAAGTAAAAACTCCTAGCTTGTTCAACCTCTCACTATAACTCAGACCATTGAATCTTGGCAACATCCTTGTAAATTTTTTCTGCACTTTTTCCAGTTTAATAACATCCTTCCTCGAGCAAAGTGAACAAAACTGAACATGACGCTACAAGTATGGACTCACCAACATCTTGCATAACTGTAACATAACTCCCTAATTTCGATACTCAGTGCTCGAACTGATGAAGGCCAGTGAGTCAAAAGCCTTTTTCAGTGCCTTGTCTACTGGGACTCCACTTACAGAAAACCGTGCACCTGAATTCCAAGGTCACTCTGTTCCACTACAATCCTTAAGGCCCTGCCAGTCACCATGAAACTCCTGCCTTGATTTGACTTTCTAAAATGCAAGAACTTACACTTATCTGATTTAAATTCCATTTGCCATTTCTCGGCCCACTTCCCCACCTGATCAAGGTACTGCTGTAATTTCTGAAATTTCTGATAACCTTCCTCACTGTCCACGATACCACCTATTTTAGTGTCACCTTGAAACTTACAAATCATGCCTGTACATTCTCATCTAAATCATACATATGTGTAATATATGAATATATGGTCCCAGCACCGACCCCTAAGGCATTCCTCTCATCACAGGCCTCCAGTCCGACAAGCATCCTTCCACGATTACCCTCTTCTTCCTATCATCAAGCTAAATTTGGACCTAATTTGCCAGCTCCCCCTCAATTCCATGTGATCTAACCTTCCAGAGCAACGTACCATGTGGAATCTTATTGAAGGCCTTAGTGAGGTCTATATATACAACCATGCCCTTGCCAAAGTTACTGGTCATTTAATCAAAACGGTCTAACAAATTTGTGAGCCATAATCCCCCATTTACAAGGCCCTACCTTTCCAAATGCATGCAAATCTTCTCCCTCAGTATCTAGTCAAGTAACTTAGCTGCCACAGATTTTAGGTTTATTGGTCGATAGTTCCCCGGTTTTTATTTGTAGCCCTTCGTGAATAACGGCACAGCATTCACTACCCTCCAGTCCTCCAGGACCTCACCCATTGGCAACCGATGATGCAAAGGTACCAACCAGGGCCGCTGCTATTTCTTTCCTGTCCTCCTGCAGTGTTCCTGAATATATATGTTCAGGACCAGGAGATTTAGAAAAATACTACAAAGTCTGAAAAATACGTCGATATATTTCAGGTAAAACACCCACGAGTGAGAAAGTGAGTTAACAACGATTAACATTATAAATGAAAGATTATATTAATCACAGGAAGTGACTTAAGAAGAATTCCAGACATTGTGGAATCCTGAGAATTCTCAGAAATTTACGATCCAGTAAAGGAGGGCCACGAAATGGGGAAGGAAATCAAAAAGCGACCATGCAGACAAACAGGAACACAAAGACTGCATAATTCTATGTTCTATATTTCAAAAAAAAGAGAAAAGCATAGTCAAATGTGGAAATCTGCATTCAGGTGAGACGAGCTTATTATGGATAACAGGGAAATGGCCAAGCAAATAACCAGTTACTTTGCATCTGTCTTCATGGAGGAAGATCCAGAAAATCATCCAGAATTACAACGTCATTATATAGGACTTGTGGATCGAAAGACATAAAGTCAATTTATATCAGTAACAAGGCTCTACTTAACATACAGCTGGATTGAGCATTGCTAACATTGACAAACCAGATGTACCTCATACCACAATCTTCAGAAATAAACCACAAATAGAAGTATTCGTTGCACTGTCGATGACTGTGTTTATTACGAAGTGCATTCTGCATAATCTGGAACCAAGCACTATAGATGAACGGTAGTGATCCAAGCATCTACAAAGGGAAGAAGAGATAGTGTGGAGAACTGCAGACCAAATAACTTGACATTTGTCGGAAAACTGTTGGAGTCTATTATATAGGATGTGATATTCGTTATTTAGAAATTAACAGCAACATTGGAGAGAATCAGTCTGCATTTCTGAAAGGGAAATCATACTTGATAAGCTTTGGAATTGTTTGAAGTTGATTCTTACAGCATAGATAATGGGGAACCATTACAATTGGCATATTTTAGATTATCAGAAGGCTTTCTATAAGAACGCACACAATGAGTTCATAAATGCAATGAATGTGAAGGGTATTTGGAGGAATATATGCAAGTGGTAAGTTAAAGTTTGGATTGCCTTCCTTTCAGGGAGTCAGATTATAGATGGAAAGACATGTTGAAGCAGTTTAACAGCGTGTTGGTGAGTAAAGTACCTGTAATATTGAGTTCAGTTTTGGTCACAAAATCTGAGAAAGAATATACTGAGGAGAGGGTGGAGTGGATAGGTGGAAAAGAAGATAGACCACCTATCCAATCCACACTTACCTCCTCATCACCTTCATCCCCTCCCCCAGTCACCCATTGTACTCTATGGTACTTTCTCCCCAGTCCACCCTCCTCTAGCTTATCTCTCCACGCGTCAGGCTCACTGCCTTTATTCCTGATGAAGGGCTTTTTCCCGAAACGTCGATTTCGAAGCTACTTGGATGCTGCCTGATCTGCTGTGCTCTTCCAGCACCACTAATCCAGAATCTGGTTTCCAGCATCTGCAGCCATTGTTTTTACCTCATGGAAACCTGCTGCCAGGGCAAGATTAGGGAGAATTCCCAGATATTCTACAAATGTGTCCAGCGGATCAGAATGACCAGGGAACAGGTAGGACTCATTAGTGACTTGCCAAATTGCATCCAAATGAAGTTTAGTGGTAGGAGACACAAGGTGGTGGTTGACTCCTTGTGTGACTGGAGGCCAGTGTCCAATGGTATACTACAGGGATCAGTGCTGTGTCCCTTATTATTTGTGATTCGGAGGTGACGGTGTTGGACTGGCTGGACAATGCTAAAATTCGCATAACACCAGATTATAGTCCACCAGGTTTATTCGGCGGCACTATCTTTCAAAGTGCTGCTTCTTCATCAAAGCGCACAATCACCTGATGAAGAAGGAGCGCTTCGAAAGCTAGTGCCTCCGAACAAACCTGTTGGACTCTAACCTGATGTTGTGTGATTTTCAACTTTAATATTTGTGGTAATCATAAAAGATGTCGCTGTGAATATGGACGAGGGGTGGGGAGTGTGATAAGTAAGTTTGTGTTTGATACGCAGTTTGCCCGGTTGGTTGGCAGTGAGGAGGAAGGCCTTAAGATACGGGAAGATATTGATGGTATGGTCAGCTGGGAAGATCAATGGCAGATGGAATGTAAACCTGATAAATATGAGGTGATACACTTTGGAAGAATGAACCAGACGGGGGAGGACTCAATGAATGGTAGCACACTAGGAAGGTCAGAGGAAGGTCAGAGGGTGCATCTCCACACATCCCTGAATGTGATGTACAGGTTAATACACAGTTTGGGAAAGCATAAGGGACTGTAAATATAACCTTGATTCATTGAGGCACAGATTATAAGAGCTATGCAGAACTTTGGTGATGCCAAGGTGTAGTTCTGGGAATCACAATACAGGAAGGATGTGACTGCACTGGAGGGGGTGCAAAGGAGATTCACCAGGATATTCCCTGGGATGGAGCACATCAGCTATGGAGAGAGGCTGGACAAGCTTGGGTTGTTTAGTTTGGAGGAGAGCAGGCTGAGGGGGACGTGATTCTGAAGGATAGGTTACGAGGAGCATGGACAGTGTGGATGGAGAGCAGCTGTTCCTTTTAGTCAAAGGGCCACACTTTTAAAGTGAAGGGTTTGCGGTTTAGTGAGGATTTGAGGATTGCTTTTCACCCAGAGTGTGTTAGGGTCTGAAATGTTTTTCTTGAGAGGCGAGTTGTCATGGTAACCTCAAAACCATGAGAAAATACACGGTATTGCACTTGAAATGCCTTAAGATTCACGGCTACGGGTATTGTGTCGGAAAGTGGGACTAATGTAGACCGTGCTGTATTTCTGATAGTACAGAGTCTTTGCTTCAGTGACTGTATGGCTGTGGAAGGCCAATCACTGAGTACCTTAAAATATGAATTGGTAGGATTCTGAAAAATATCTTAACAAAGTTTTTACGCAAAACATGTAATATTTTCTGAAAATTCGTCAATGGCAAAATTAGGGGAAAAAATGTGCAGCTTTCCTACAGATTGATACCAGATAATTGGGGACCGGGAAATAGCAGAACTATGGAGCAAAATGCTTCAGTTATGCCTTCACAGAAGAAAGCAAAACAAAAAAGAAAACTTCCTAGCAATATGAGGGAACTTTAGTCTGGTGAGAAAAAGGGAATAGAATTAAATTATCAACTAAACGGTTTAGAGAAAGTATCAGAATGAAATTAATTGGCATAGACAAACTCAAGAGAGATTCATGAAATAGGAATCATATTTGAGAAAGTGGCTTTTAGCAAAATTATGTAGAAACTATCAATGAAATGCGAATAGAATTTCAAAAAGAGTTTTGATAAATCCCCAAGCCTATTGTACAAATTTGAATCCTGTGGGACTGGGGCTAATACATGGACATGGTTCTCGAAGGACAGAGCTGGCAGGAAACAGTGAGTAGGAATAAAACAACGTTTTTTTTTAATGGAAGGCTAGGAGCATACAGCAAGGATCGTGGCTTGGGCGCCAGCTATTGCCAATACATATCATATATTTGGTTGAGTGTCTCAAATGCAATATTCCCAAGTTTGCTGACAGCACTAAACAATGTCAGCTTGTGAGTGGGTGAGGAGGATGTAAAAAAGCTCCAAGGTGACTGAGATAAGTGAAATGACTGGGCAAATACGTGGCGGATGGAGAGCAATGGGAGATATGAGATGTTGTGTCCTTTGGTGGGAACAATACAATGGCTGCCTATCATTTGAAAGGGAGTGGTTGAACAATGTTGCACTATAAAGGAACTTAAGCTGCATTTTTATTTATTTCTGTGCAGCCCTCAGAGTCCATGTCAGGCAGTGAGTTCTGTATCCATGAGTCAATATTGGTAATGGCATTGGCACGCTGACCAGTGTATATAGACCCAGCAAGTGGGGAGCTGTAACATTGAAAGGAATCTGGATCTCCCTGTACACCAGTCACTGAGAGCAATATTTCAGGAGCAGCAAGTAGGGAGGAAGATAAATGCTGTATTCAACTTCAATTCAGGGGGATTTGAGTACAGGAGTAAGAGTATCTTACTTCAGCTGTACAGGGCCTTGGTGAAACACCATCTCGAACATTGTGCAGCATTGTGTGCAGTTTTGGTCTCTGGTCCTAATAAAGGACAAACCTGACATTGAGAGAGAGCAGTAAAGGATGACCAGACTGATGACTGGGGTGACAGACTTGTTATGGGATCTGAGTTTCGAGGGACTGGACTTGTGTTCCATGCGGTTTAGGAAAATGAGTGGATATCTCAGTGAAATATATAACACTATGATTGGGTGAGACAGAATGGCAATTCCCCAAGCTCGGATGTCTAAAGCAAGGGGCCACAATATCAGGTACACACAGGCCGCTTTGCATTGAGGTGAGAATAAATGCCTAAATGCTTCCCCAGGGGGGCACGGCTTGTTGTGCAGCACAAGTGGTGTCAGGCCCCACTGCATTAGTCATATCTACAGTGTCCAGCTGTTTGTTTTCATGTCACGTGCATTGAATTGAATTGGTTGAAGCCTGCCATCTGTGATTCTGTGGGCATCATGGTGAGGGTGAGGTGGGTAATCGACTCAACACTTCTGGCTAAGGATGGTGCAGATACTGCATCTTTTACACTGTCGTACAGGGCTGTTCCATTATTTAGGGTGAGGATATTTGTGGAGTCCTCTCTTCCAGTAAGTAGTTTAATGGTCCATTGACTTTTATGCATGGAATTGACAGGACGACAGAGCTCAGATCTGATTTGTTAGTCTTGGGATCATCTCTCTCAGATGTATCAGATGTTAGTCCTGCTGTTTGTAGTGTAACCAGTCAAGTGAGGTAGCTTTAATGGATTGTAATCAGGTTTAGGTGCACGTGATTCCGACCCGACCATGTTCACCCACACTTGTCACTGACCCATGGATCGGCTTCATCGTAATGGTAGATGGATGGACTATCCTGGGGGAAAAGTTACAGATTGTCATTGAAATCTACAGCATCAGATGATAACCCAGTTTTAGCTGCAATATCTACAATTCAATTCTACTGACTGGCCCCAGTTCATACCGAGACCCATTCACCCATCAGCCCTGTATTCAGTGACCTACTCTGGTTTCTGATGCGGAAATACTTCCACTGTCATGTTCTCATTCTGCTGGAAGTCTTTACTTGGTGTCACGCCTCCAATTTGTTAGATAAACAATATCCATTTAAGGTAATAATCTGAATCTTTTCCTTGCAGTAATACCATCTTCTGTATTTGAAGTGAATGTGTTTCCTTCTGTTTTTCTCCCTGACAATGAATCAGAGCTCTGCAGTATCAGTGATACCAGCCTTGTGCAGTTTCAGAGTCAAGGAACTTGTCACCATGCGTTACTGTTCAGTTCCCAGTGTACAACGCTCCATGTTGGACAGGATGTTTGGGCATCTTTGACAATATGTCGTTGGAAATTGTTCAACAAATAGAAATTGCTGAAGAAATTGCTAAATGTGTTGCAGAATTTTCTGGAGTGAATGCAGAGTTAATTTTTCAGGTCCAGTGAACATTCTACAAAGGTTTTTGCATTTTTATTTCCAGTATCCATAGGTATTTGTTTAATTGAAGATTTGTTCTGTGCCTATTCATTTCTGGAGAAACTCAGCAGGTCTGTCAACATCTGCAGAGACAGAGAAACAGAGTTAGCGGTTCCAGTCCAGTGTGACAATTCATCGAAACTGAATACAATTGCAAAATGCTCTTTTAATCCCTTGCCAGAAGTGGAGGATGGGTGGCAGGGAAAAGAGGGTGTGGCAAAAGAAAAACGGGCTTTTAGCAGTGGGGAATGAGAAGATTCTGTATAACGGGTCGAATTTAAGGTGTGAATGGAGGAAAGGGGTTCTCTCTATTGAATGCAAGATAAAGAACACACAACCATACAAAGTCATACGGAGGCCAGGAGGGAGAATGTTGACCATGTGGTATGAGACCATAAAGACCATAAGACATAGGAGTGGAAGTAAGGCCATTCGCCCCATCGAGTCCACTCCGCCATTTAATCATGGCTGATGGGCATTTCAACTCCACTTACCCGCATTCTCACCCTAGCCCTTAATTCCTTGTGACATCAAGCATTTATCAATCCCTGCCTTGAAGATATTTAGCCTCCTGGCCTCCACTGCACTCTGTGGCAATGAATTCCACAGGCCCACCACTCTCTGGTGAAGAAATGTTGCTACATTTCTGTTCTGAATTGACCCCCTCTAACTCTAAGTTTGTGCCCAAGGGTCCTAGTCTCCTCACCTAACGGAAACAATTTCCTAGTGTTCACCCTTTCCAAGCCATGTATTACCTTGTAAGTTTATATTAGATCTCCCCTTAACCTTCTAAACTCTAATGAATACAATCCCAGGATCATCAGCCGTTCCTCATATGTTAGACCTATCATTCCAGGGATAGTCGTGTGAATCTCCGCTGGACATGCTCCAGTGCCAGTATGTCCCTCCTGAGGTGTGGGCCCCAAAACTGGGCAGAGTACTCTAAATGGGGCCTAACCAGAGCTTTATAAAGTCTCAGTGGCACAAGATTTATGATATAAATCTGGCCACAGATACATTTTCACTGTCGTAATCATCACCCCCTTTAGACAAAGGAATTCAGGTGCTTGACTTCTTATTGACACTAGTAAGCATTTCATGCTGCCTTAGTATTGTAACATGGAGAAAAACAAATCACAGTGTGACGTTTGGGCTGAGTGTTGGTTACCTGTCATTTTAAAAATTGTTTCAATTTTTCAGTGCTTATCTTTAAACGCTTGTTCTTGAAGATTGTATCAGATGGAGTGTAGGATGTTGAGGAGTGACATTATAGAAACTTTAAAAATCATGAGAGGTATGGATAGGGTGAATAGCCAAGGTCTTTTCCACAGGAAAGGGGAATCCAAACAGAGAGGGAATAGGTTTAAGATGAAAGAGGGCAGATTTAAAAGGGATGAAGGTTCAGCGTTCTTACACAGAGGGTGGCGTGGGTATGGAATGGGCTTCCAGAGGAAGAGTGGGAGATGCAAGGAGAGCTACAACATTTAAAACTCATTTGTACAAACATATGAATGGGAAACATTTAGAGGCCTTTGGGCCAAATGAAATCAAATGGGACGAGCTTAATTTGGAAATCTTGCCCAGCATGGACATTTAGAAAAGCTTCACGCAGAGTCAATGTGGGTCTATGAAAGGGAAATGATATTTTGCCTGTAAAATCATGCAAAATATTTCTGGAGATGTCTGAAAATGTAACAAACGGACTTGATAAAGGGGATCTGGTGGACACCAGGCTTTCCAGAGATTTTCCACAAGGTATTACACATTAAAAGTTCTTGCACAGAACAGAAGCTCCAGGATGTCGGATACTGTATTAACATGGGATGATGATTGTTTAACACAGAAATCGGAGAGTCAGGATTAATGGATCTTTATGGTAAAGGTTTATCTGCTGGAGTACCACAAATCTCAGTCGGATGGCATCAGTTATTTGCAATCTTTACTGATAGCCTGAAGGAGGGAACTGAGTGCAATATACATCCAAGTTTATGGATGACACCGAGAATCAAAAGGCAGGCTGTTATTTAATGGAGAGGACTTCCAGAAAAGGAACAGTAAAGGCATTGGAGTCTTCCTGTGTATGAAACATAAAGTCAGCATGATGATGCAGCAAGTAACTCGGTTGGTACATTTGGCAGTTTCCTGGGAAGAAAGGGTTGTGTTATTGAGAATCTCTAAAATGGTGAGGCGATTATACATTGGGGTTTAAATGAATGATAAGTGATACTGCTCAAACATACAAGACACAGAAGGGGTTGGAGAAGGTAGATGTTTCCATTCTTGTGCAAAGTGTCGAACTCGAGGATATAGATAACAAATATGAAAAATCCTCCATGCTGATCAACACTTGGAGGAAGCACTGAGGGTAGCACGGACGCAAGATTTACTCTGGGTAGAGGATTTCAATGTCCACCTTCAAGAGTATCTCAGCAACAGCAATACTGATCGAGCTGGCCCGGTCCTAAAGGATATAACTGCTAGGCTGGTACTGCGGCAGATGGTGAAGGAACCAACAAGAGGAAAATACATATTGACCACAGACTTACTAAGCTGCCAGTTGCAGAAGTATCTGTTCATGACAGTATCGGTAAGAGTGGCCACTACATAGTCATTGTGGAGACAACGTCACACCTTCACAATGAGAATATCCTCCACCAATTTGGGTGGTAGTATCACGGTGCTAAATAGGACAGACTTCGAACAGATCTAGCAGCTCAAGTCTGGGTGTCCATAAGGTGCTATAGTTCATCTATAGGAGCAGACTTGTACACCAACACAAGCTCATGACCTGGCATATCCCCCTCACAACAATTACCATCAATCCAGAGGATCATAATTGGTTCAATGGAGTGTGCAGGAGGGAGGAGTAACACCAGGCAAAACTGCAAATGAGGTGTCAGCCTGTTGAAGCCACCAAACAGGACTACTTGTGCGCCAAACAGCAGAAGCAGTAAGTGATAGACAGAACTAAGTGATCCCACAAGCAAGGATCAGATCTAAGTTCTGCAGTCCTCCCACATCTAGTCGAGAAACGTTGAGAATAATTAAACAATTCACTGGTGGAAGAAATTCCACAAGTAACCCCTTCCTCCATGATGGAAGAGCCCAGCACTTCAGTGTATAAGATAAGGCTGATGCATTCGCAACAATCTTCAGTCAGAAGTGCTGAGTGGATGATCCATTTCAGCCTCCTCCAGTGGTCCTCAGGAATTCAGTTACCAGTCATCAACCAATTTGGTTCAGTCCACACGATATCCAGAAACGATTGGAGATACTGGATACTCCAAAGAGTCCATGCTCTGACAACATTCTGGCAATAGTACTGAAAACTTGTGCTCCATAACTTATCACTCCCCAAGTCAAATTGTTTCAATACAGTTACAACAATGGTTATCCCCGATTATGTGGAAAATTATCCTAAGTATCTCCTGTTTATAAAAAGCAAATGTATTTCCAAGTCAGGATGGTGAATGGCTTAGAGGGGAACCGAAAGATGATGGTATTCCCACTCTGTCAGTTTACTCTCGATCATCAGTAAAGTGGTGGAAAGTCTCAGTGCTTTTAAGCAGCACGTGCTCAGCAATACCCTGGACAATGACGCCTAGTTAGGGCTCCACAAGGGCCACTCAGCTTCTGACCTCATTACTGTGGTTCAAACATGTACAAAAGAGCTGAATTCCAGAGGTGAGGTGAGAGCGACAGCCCTTTAAAACGAGGCTGCCTTCGACCAAGTGTGGCATTAAGGGGCATTAGCAAAACTACAATCAATGGGTATTAGAGGCAAACTCCCCGATGGTTAGAATCATACCTCACACGTAGGAAGATGGTCATGATTGATGAAGGTCAGTCAACTCAGCTCCAAGTCTGTAGGAGTCCCTCGAGAATTGGCTGAAAACTTCTTCAGGGCTGCTTCATCAATGACCTTCCCTCCATTTCAAGGTCAGCAATGGGGATGTTCACCAATGATTGTACAATGTTCTACAACATTTGTGGCGCCTCAGATACTGAAACAGTCTATGTTCAAATGCGACAAGTTCTGGACAGTATCCAGGCTAACAAGTGGCAAGTAATATTCAGGCCACAAATGCCAGACCGTGACCATCACCAATAAAATACAATCTAACCTGCCCTTGTCATTCAATGGTGTTACTATCCCTGGATCTCCCACTATCAAAGTCCTGGTGGGTAATCATTTCTCAGAAACTCACTGGTCTCGCCACATAAACACAGTAACTATAAGAGCAGGTCCGAAGCTAGGAATACTGCGGCGAGTAACTCACACCCTGACTTCCAAATGTCTGTCCATCATCTACTATGCATAAGTTAGAAGTGTGGTCGAAGACTCCCAATTTGCCTGGATGAGTGCAGCCGCAACAACACACAAGAAGCTTGATACCATTCAGGACAAAGCAGCCAGTTTGACTGTCCCTTCATCCACAATGCTGCATCATCAAGGCTCAGCAGCAGCAGCAGCAGTGTTTTCCTATCTACATGCTGCAATGAAATGATTCACCAAAGATCCTCAGAGACCATCTTCCCAACTCACTACCACGTCTATCTAGAAGGACAAGGGCTGCAGCTGTATGGGAATACCATCATCTTCAGGTTCCCTCTAAGCCATTCACCATCCTGACTTGGAAATATATCACTGCTCCTTCACAGTCACTGGGTCAGAATCCTGGGATTCCCTGCCTAATGGCACTGGAGGTCAACCACTGCAGGTGGACTGCAGCAGTTCAACAAGGCAGCTCATCACCACCTTCTCAAGGGCAACTAGGGACAGGAAATAAATGCTGGCCCAGCCAGTGACACCCAGATTCACGAAATAAATAAATAGAAATTAACAGAGGAGGGCTGCTGACGTGTCGCAGGGATCGGTGCTTGGGGCCCAGCTGTTCACAATGCCCTTTAAACATTTGGTCGCTGGAATCAGATACACTATATCCCAGCCTGCTGACAGCACTAACGGATGTGGGATTGTGTGTGGGTGAGGAGGATGTAAAAAAAACACCAATATTGCAGGACAAAAAGCAGTTAAGAAAATAAATGGTGTGCTGACCTTCATTTCAGGCGGATTTGAGTCCAGGAGAAAGGGTGTCTTACTGCAGCTGAGTATGGCCTTGGTGAGACATCATCTCAAATATTGTGCAGCATTATGTGCAGTTTTGATCTCCGTACCTAATAAAGGACAACCCTGACATTGATGGAGAGCAGTGAAGGATGACCAGACTGATCTCTGGGATGACAGGCTTGTTGTGGGAGCAGAGATTGGGGAGACTGGGCCTGTATTCCAAGGGGTTTAGGAAAATGAATGGGGATGTCAATGAAATAAACAAAAATCTGACAGGGTGAGACAGATTGGAAGCAGGGATGATAATTTCCCTGGTTGGGACGTCTAAAACCAGGGGCCACAGTATTAGGTACAGGCAGGTAACTCTGCATTGAGATGAGAATAAATGTCTGCACTCACAGACCAGTGAACCTGGGAATTCGCTCGCACCTGGAAACCGAGACACTGATTATAAATAAGGATTTCGAGAGAGTAAAGGGATGGTGGGAGAGCAGGAGTACGGTGTGGAAATGAAGGGCCAAGCATTATTACGTTGAATTGGTTAGCAAACTCGATGGACCAAACGTACTACTGCACCACCTATTTTATAGCTTCCCAAGGTTACTCACATTAACGGACATGTATATCGTGTGGGGTAAGTGCATTGAGGAGAGTTTTTCCATGAACTAGAATGGGAAGGCTCACTGTGTTGTATGACCTACTCCTTTCCCACTGTTTCTGTGCAGTCTGTGGGAAAGCTCTGTCAATGTTGTCAAAAGCTCTCAGATGTTAGGAAGGAGGTTTCTGCAGGGTCGAGAGGATTGTGTTCCCATTCCCTTTTCCGACACTGATGCTGAGGCCAGGTGTTCTGTCCGGTTTCATCCTTTCAGACCTCGGAGTAGTTTGATACAAATGAGTGTCTTGATTGGCCGTTTCAGAGACCATTGAAATGTTTATCACATGTCAGGGTCTTTGGAGTCAGTTTTAGGCCAGCCCAGGAAATCATGGGAGATTCACTTCCTAAAAGTACATTGGAGAAGGAAATTCTGTTTATAATCGATATTGGCTTCAAGGTGACTGTTACTGATCCCAGATTTTAGATCTCGATATTTTAATAATTGTCTTTAACTTCCACCCGCTGCCAGATCATTAGCCTGGTCTGGATTAGTAATCCAGTGACATTACCACAACAGCATCATCTCCACATGGGGACCTATCGGAAACCACACTGAGCAGGTTATTTCTGTGCTGCT
Organism: Chiloscyllium punctatum; assembly: GCF_047496795.1. Classification (NCBI taxonomy): domain Eukaryota; kingdom Metazoa; phylum Chordata; class Chondrichthyes; order Orectolobiformes; family Hemiscylliidae; genus Chiloscyllium; species Chiloscyllium punctatum. Next base: position 42,108,928 of record NC_092759.1, on the reverse strand, counting down.
TGACAGCTCTGTCAAAAAGAACTCACACCAATTTGACTGTCGTGTGGGACTGAGGGGATGGTAATTGGTCAGATTGTAATTATTCCCGTCTTTGGGGACGTAACTTACCTTAGTAATTTTCGGCATTGCCAGGGAGATATCAGAGTTGGAGCGGAAATGAAACAGGGACACGGTTTGTTGTGCAGCACAAGTCTTCAGTCCTATTGCAGGAATGGGGTCAGGGTCCATTGCCTTTGTCGTATCTACTGTGTTCAGCTGTTCTCCATGGCACATGCAGAGAATCAAATTGGTTGAAGACTGGCATCTGTGATTTTGTGGGCATCATGATATGGGTGCGGTGCATCATCGACTCAACACTTCTGGCAGAAGATGGTGCCAGACAAAAGATAAAACATCCTTCTCTTTTACACTGATGTACAGGTCTGTTCCATTATTTAGTATGGCGATGTGTGTGGAGCCCACTCCTCCAGTCATTTGTTTAATCGTCCATCATCATTTATAACTAACTGTGGCAGAACTGCAGGGCTTCGTTCAGATCTGTTGGCCAAATCTGGTAGCTTTAATGAGTTAGCATCAGGTTAAAGTTCATGTGATTCTGACTTTGACATGTTCACCCACACTCGTCACTGAGCCTTATTTTCCATTACCATGGTGTTGATGGTAATGACAGACTGAGGTATTAACCTGGCAAAAAGTTACAGGTTGTGGTTGAATGCAGGTCTGCTTCTCCTGCTGCTGTGGTCTACAGCACTACATGAGTACGCAGTTTCGAGCTGCAATACCTGCAATGCAATTCTGCTGTCTGTTCCCCAATTCTCACTGAGACCCATTCACCCATCAGCCCTGCACTCAGTGGCCTAACCTGGTTTCTGATGTGGAAATACTTCCATTTTCATACTCTCATTCTGCTGAGGATCTGTCTCCCCGGGTCTTGCTTCCAATCTGACCCATTCCGCAAAAGAATTTAACTGATCTTAATTCACCTGAATCTTTTTCCTTCAGAAATACCATCTTCTGTGTTTAAAGTGAATGTGTTTCCTCTGTTCCTTTCCCTGACTATGATTAAGAGCTCTGTAGTGTCAGTAATGCCAGCCTTATGTAGTTTCAGAGCCAATGAATTCTCTGGATTCCCAATCATCTTCACCACATTGCATGTTTTCTCTTTTGTTTTGATGCCTTATCATTCATGGCTGCCTTGTTCTCCCATGAGTATGTTTCATCTTCTTGGGGTTGCATTTCTGGTATTATCTTCCGAATTATCCCCAGAACCTCACACCATTGCTGCTCCATGGTCTTTCCTGCTCAGTTCCCCTTCCAATTAACTCTGGCCAGCTCCTCCCGCATGTCTTGGTAGTTACATTGCTTAATTATAACCACATTACATCTTGAAGAGAGTATTAGATATAAACTGAAAGAAGGAGTTTTGAGAGATAGGACACGAAGAATAATTGGTGGATTTCTTAAATTAATACAAAGGGAGAACGAGAGAGAGGATATAGATATGGAGATGTGGAAAATGAGAAAACTACATTATCGAAAGAAGTAGATGAATATTCCCCAATGTTTTGGCAATGCCTGTGTGCTGTGGTCCTTTGTACAGTGCGCGTGCAACAAAGTAATACGTTCAAATGCTGAGCCTGATGCCAGAATATTTATCTCCAATAATATGACAGACACTAACTTTGGAAAGAACCCAACAGGCCAATATATTGAAGTCCCGGTAAAAAGGGGATTAATTTAAATAAATTGGGACACTAGAATCAAGAATGTGGAGCACACATCCTGGTAAGAATGAGAGATTAGAGTTAGGAATGCCTGAAAAGGAGGGAACGTTGAGAGGATCAAATCATGTTTAATGTTTTATCAATTTTATACATCATATGTTTATTTTTACGTTAACTGTGTCTCTGTTGTTCATTTACAATGTGTTGTGCACATATGAAAAATGCTACTTATCTGCACGCGTACATTAATTAAACAGTGTATATAAAATCAATTTTCCACCATTGAAACTGTCCTGTTGTTGTGTTACGTGGATACATGAACACCAACTGGCCACCAAAAGACATGACGCACTATCACTATGTTCCATACATACTGACAAAGAAAGGCACTACATTGACTGGGACAAAGCACACACACATACTAAGACACGCAAGTACCTTCTTGGAGGAATGGCGTTCTAACCAGAAGTCCATCAATAAAAGCATCAATTTAGATCCTATCTACATTGTATTGTTAAAATCACCGGAAATGACATCACCCATCTTAAGAAACCAAGACCTATAAATATAGAGGCAGGACATACCACCAGAGCTTCAGCAGAGTCTCTCACTGATGATGTCACCTAGTCATGGTGACGAAACTTCTGAAAACAAACCTTCAATCTCAGTGAGCTAACTTGCACACATATAAATTGTTATTTTTTGTTTATTAGTGGAATTTAGGAGTTCTCTGTCGCTTGCGTTTTAACAGACTATGATGTGAGGTGAGTTCTTCTGGGTGTGTGATTTTAATTAACAGAGGGGTTCGACATTGATGTCATAACAGTTTGGGGCCTTGCCGTTTGGGATTTGGACAAACTTGAACAGATTTAGGGTACAAAAGGTCCCAGCAAATTCGAACTCATTGCAATTAGTGATTTTGATCTTCAAATAAAACCAGTGGGAAAATTCGTTTAATTTTGTTACTTGTGGTTGGTTAAATGAAAAGTGAGGGAAATGGCTGTTCACATTACTAAAGAGGTTCCCAAATTTTCAAAGGAAGTTAGAAGGACAGAAGGTGGACATTTTTTAGAATTAGCAAATAGGTTGGAATTGGATTTAACCAGGGAGAAAAGGGAAGCTGAGATTTTAATGGAGTTGGTCAAGCATTTTGATGTATCTGCAGTAGAGTTAGTAAAACCTTAAATTGCAAATGTGGCAACTGGAGATAGAAGATAAATAAAGGAAAGGAAACAGAGAGAAAAGAAAGAGAAAGAGAGAAAAAAGAAAGAACGAGAGGATTTGAAATTCAGAAGTTCGGAATTAGACAAGGAAGTTAAATTAACAGGATGGAGATAAAGGGAGAACATAGGGATGTATAAAACTATGCTAATAACTTGCCATATTTCGGTGAGAAAAATGTCAAAACTTTTTTAATTTCATTTGAAAGTATGGCAAGGCAGATGACGTGTCCAATGAACTTGTGGGTAATGCTAGTTCAGACTAAGCTGGTGGGCACAGCTGGTAAGATATGTGCAGCGCTGTCAGATGTGGTGTCAAGAGATTATCAAGATGTCAAATTGGCTATTTTGATTGGTTATGAATTGGTACTAGAAACATAAAGAGAGAAGTTCAGAAAAATAGAGACGGAACCAGGTCAGACATATATTGAGTTTGAAAGAATTAACCACAGTCATTTTGACAGTTGGATGCTGGCCTTAAAAATGGATAAGACCTGTGAGGCTTGAGGGAGATAAATTTGCTGGAGAAGTTAAAAGACTCAATTCCAGAGATAGTAAGAATTCATGTGAATGTACCGAAAGTTCAAGAAGTGAGAAGTGCAGCAGAAATGGCAGGTAAATATGCACTGGTGCATGAGTTGATATTTAGCTTCTGGCAGGATTTTCACGTTGTGAGGGATAGAAATTGGGAGAAGGGAAGATCACACATTACAAAGCAAACAGTAGCGCACAATACTTTCCCACAGGTGAAGAAAGAAGCCCAAGGGGGTTGAAAGATGGTGAAAGGCCTCAGGTGTTCTCAGTATAAGGGAGTGGAACACATAAAATGACAGTGCCGATGGTTTAAGAAGGGCACTGGGAAAAGGTGGTTTCCCTGCAGTAAGCTGGGACACACTGTGATGGGCGTTGAATGTAGGCACTTCGGGGAAAGATGTGGTAGAAGAGGCTAAACCCAGTGGCATTAGTGAAACTGGTAAAGGAGACTCCAAGTAGAGCCGAGGAGCTGCAGGAGAGTGCACAGCCTCGGCAAGGGCTGGGTATGGCGTCGGTACCTGATCTCTGAAAGAATTCGCCTCTGTGGATAAAGTTTACTCAGAAAGAACAGGGGGAGAAGGACAAGAAGTTGTAATTTTGTGAGATATGGGATCTGCTCAGTTTCTAATAGATGAGAAGTGAGGCTCCGGAAAAGCAAAACAGATCAGGCAGCATCCAGACAGCAGGACAATCGAATATCAGGCAGAAACCCATCGTCAGGAATGTGGTGGGGGGACAAGGCGGCTGAAAGATAAATACGAGGGTAGTAGTTGGGCTGGTGGAAGGGTCACTGGGAAGGCAATAAGAAGATATAGGTGGGAGTAATGGTGATATGTTGGAAAGGAGCATGGAGTCAATTAGGTGGGAAGGAAGATGGCCAGTTAGGGCCGTTCAAGAGGGCAGTGCTAGGTTGAACGGTTGAATCTGGGAGAGGTTGGTGGACGGGAGATTTGGAATTTGGTGAAGTCAACGTTGATGCTGTACAGTTTGAGGCATCCAGCTGTTCTACCACCAATAGGTGTCCTATCACCATCCTCTCTGACCTATCACCATTACAGCTCACCTGCATCGACCTATCGCCTTCCAAGCTCCCTTCCACCCAGCTCCATCCCCACCCTCCCATTTATTTCTCAACCTCCTCACCCCTCCCTTGCCCCCCACTTTCCTAATGAAGGATTTATGCCTGAAAAGTCAACGCCCCTGCCCCTCGGATGCTGCCTGGTTGGCTATGCTTTCCTCGCCCCACACTTTTCACCTCTCATCTCCAGCATCTGCAGCCCTCACTTTCTCTCACCCTCTAATAGTAAGAGATGAAAGTATTTTCACTCTTTCTGGCATGTTAATCAAGAGCGTGTTAATTTGTAGAATGTTGACAGAAATTAAGCATTCCCTTGTGTAACATCAGGATGCAGTGCCAAATCAAGGTTGGGTAAGTAACAGTGACAGTGAATAACAGAGTGTCATTTCCAGAAATACAGTTTGGTCTTGGGAACGATTTCGCAGGAGGCGAGGTGGGATAGGCACCCCTTGTGGTGGAGAAGTCAACAGAAGACGAGGGAATTGAGATGTTAAAAGAAAAATACCGAGGAATTTTTCCAGAGTGTGTAGTAACAAGATCCCACTATCATTAGATTAGATTACTTACAGTAATCTTCGGCCCTTCAGCCCAACAAGTCCACACCGCCCCGCCGAAGCGCAACCCACCCATACTCCTACATTTACCCCTTGCCTAACAGTACGGGCAATTTATCGTGGACAACTTACCTGACCTGCACATCTTTGGACTGTGGGAGGAAACTGGAGCACTCGGAGGAAACCCACGCAGACACGGGGAGAACGTGCAAATTCCACACAGACAGTCAGTCAGTCAGTCGCCTGAGGCAGGAACTGAACCTGGGTCTCTGGCGCTGTGAAGCAGCAGTGCTAGCCACTGTGCCACCGTGATGCCCCAAGTTTCACCGTCATAAGTTACAGCAGGAAGGAAAAACAAAAGAAAAAGACCAATGAGTTGATGCTTCGTGAACTGACTCCCTGTTTGATGTAACGGTGCAGAAAAAACCTGAACTTGCAGAGGATCAGGCAGAGGTGTTTAGTCCTCAAAGGCTAATGGACTTACAACACATATAGACACACACATACACATGCACACACACAGAAAAGGAATCAGAATATATTGTCGAATGTTACTAACTTAAGGATAGAATCCTAAAATTAAAATGGAGAACCCAATAGGTCAGTGCAGAAGGGAAATGGGCCGAAGTGCACCACATTGTGTTACCTGTAGCATACAGTGTTATGGCTAGCACATAAACAAGCGGTCACCTAGGTGTACAGAAGACTCAAGCTAAGGTACAGAAGCATTTCTAGTGGCCTGGAATGCACAAGGACGTGGTTTTCTTTTGTACATGATATAAAAGCAAATGGTATGTAAGTAACAGGCAGTAATAAAACCAGCACCTTTCTTGCAAATTACTGCATTCGAAGAACATTTCACGTGGGTTATGTTTAATTGTGTAGCTCCCCTTCCTAAAATAGAAATGGAAAACTATATTTGCTGACAATAGTGAATATGTCTACCAGATTTCCAGAGGCAATTCTATTACGGAATGTTAAGATAAAAAAGGAGGTGGAGGGGTGAATAGCTTTCTTTACTCGCTGTGGGCTAGGCAGTAAGATTCAGTCAGACCAAGGATCTCATTTTACTGCTCAGCTGTTTAAGGAAGTCATGGATAGGTTCAGCATGCAGCAGTTTAAATCAAGTGCGTCGGATCCTGAATCCCAGGGAGCCTTGGAAGGTTAGCATCAGACACTGAGGACCATGTTAATAGCGTACTGTTATGATTAACCGAATGATTGGAATAAAGGTGTCCAATTATATTGTTTTCCATTAGAGATACCCAAAATAAATCTACTCAGTTGACTTCCTCTGAGTTAATATTCATTTGTGAAGTGAGAGGTCCTTTGAAATTAATTAAATATAAATTGACAGGACCGAAGTCAGAAATCTCACACTGGATTCTGTGTGCACGGTGAAGGAGAAAGTAGATGGAGTAGGTGAGTTTGCTAAATAGTATCTGAAGAGCACAGCATAGAGTGAAGCAGGTGGCAGGTAAAAACTCTGAAACTTTGAAGGTTTCCCGTGGGGATGACGTATTAGTAATGCCACCAGTGGTAAGAAATCCTTTCAAAGCCAAGTTTAGTGGCCCCGTTCAAATAAAAAAAATGTGGAGTCAGTTAAGCTATCTAGTAAAGATGCTGAAGATGACAAAAAACTTTATCGAGTATTTTATATGGATGAATAATGCAGCAGCCACATTTAAGACTCAGGAACAAAGCTGTGGCCAAATGAACAAATTGTGCAGTTTATCTGTATGATGTAGTGATCTTTAGCAAGTGATTGAAAGCTCACATGTTACAGTTAGCAGACCATGTTGAACGATTACAAGAAGCAAACTTGGTAATGACCTTAAAGAAAACAGAATTCGCGAAGGCAGAGGGGACGTTCTTGGGACACTACATTGGACATGGAAGGTTGACCCCATGGAACACAAAGACGAAGGTATTTGAGGAAATTCCACGACCATCCTCGAAGAAAGAGGTGCTTCGATTTTTGGAATTGAGTGGATTCTACCAGAAGTTTGTCCCAAACTTCAGCAGCGTATTGGCACCACTGATGGATTTATTAAAGAAGAACACAGAATTGTGGTGGACAGAACAATGCCAGGAGGCATTTGAGAATTTTAAAGCAGGATTAATCACCACACCAGTTTTAGCTACACCAAATATTCTGAAAGCCTTTGAAAATTGTGTTTGATGCTCGGGATATAGGGGTCAGAGATGTATTGATACAGAAAGAGGATGATAGAATTGAATAACTATTTGTCTACTTGTCGAAAAAACTCAATATCCACCAGAAAAAAAATACAAAATCTCCATTATTGAACAAGAATGATTAAGTTTCACACTGGCCTGACAATATTTTAATGTGTATATGACAAACAAATTGTCGGAGATGGTTGTGGACAATGACAAATCTCTCACATTTTTTGGAATAGTTAAACAGCAGAACATGAGACAATTTGATTGGAAGCTTATCACACCGACTTTAAACTTACAAATTGTACATGCTGTGCCTCCTACAATGTGATAGCAGATGGGTTTTCACGGATTTAAAGGAAAAAGTATCGATACGATTTACCTTATTCCAGTGTTATAATGTTGTGCAGAATTAATATGAATGATATAACTGAGATTAATACTTTTGCAATTCATAAAATTGGGATTACGAATTAGAGGAAAAGAAATGCAACCATCTTTTCATTCTGCTGGTTCATTTTATTTTCTGAAGCGGGAAGATGTTATGAAGCCAAAAACATGTAGGGTACATTAAAACAGAACGATTTTTGCCAAATAGAAATTAATGCCACAGATGCCAGCTGACGGCCAAACTGTTCGACATGTCACCATTAGCTGAGAAATGGATACCTGAGTTTTGGTTGCTGTTTTGACAGCAATTCAAATGCAACCAAAGAGTTTAAATAACGCTCAAGATACCAGAAGCCAAAAGAATTTGAATATTACTGTTTGGACACCTGGTAAGCAACCAAATTATGAGAATTACTGTATCATTGGGAGTATACAAACCAGCATTTTGAACACTGGAGGGAGAGCTACTGCCATCCAACAGCAGAGTAACTGCTGTAGAGCAGCAGTGCTAACTGGCCATCTCAAACACTCTCTATCAAAGACACATGTTCATGTAAACCTACGTGCAATAAAAAATAAGACCCAGGGAGATCAGCAGCTGGAAGAATGAATACAGTGGGGAAGATAGAGACTGTATGGTCTTGAGATTTTAATGTTTCATATGTGGGTTGTTGGAACAGCATTTTTTACAGGGTTGGGGTCAGATAGTAAGTAGCTAAGAAAAGAGGGGCTTGTATTTGTGAATAGTTGTTGTTTAGTGTTCACTATTAAAGTTAAGAAACTAACTTGATAATTTTTGTTTAAATAGTGGAATATAGGAGATCTGTGTCGCACATATTTTTTTAGCAACAGGGAGAGTTCACAGTCACAGTCACAGTCACAAAATGCTCCAGTCTCCAAAGGGAAGGAAACACTCGACTGGCCGGTCACAACTCCAGGGTGTTGGTGTACACCGCGTGCTCCTTCTCCAAGGACACCCGGGCTCGCTCATATTTTAAGAGATTACGAGGGGTGAGGCGAGCTTTTCTGGGTGTTTGGTTTTAATTAACAGAGGGGTTCGAGTCCACCTTGTAAATGTCCATCCACGTTAGCCCCATTTCCCTGCAGTTGGCCCATATCCTTCCAGTCCTTTCCTATCGACATATTTTGCAAATGCATTGAAATGTTGTTAATGTACACCCCCCCCCCCCGCCCCACCACCAACCACATCTGCTGGCAGCTCATCCATGTACCAGCCCTCTGTATAAAGAAGTGGCCATTCAGGTTCCATTTTATTCCTTCCCCTCTAACCTTAAACTGATCCCCTCTAATCCTCGATTCTGTACACCTTGGAAAAAGACTGAGAGCATTAACCCTATCCATACCCACATGATTTTATACAGCTCTATAAGGACTCCCTCAGTCTCTTACACTCTAAAGAAAAGGTCCGAGCTTGTCCAACCTCTCCCTATAACTCAGACCATTTGGTCTTGGCAACGTCTTTGTAAATTTCTTCTGCACTCTTTCTAATTTAATAACATCCTCCCGATAACAAGGTTACAAAAAGTGAATACAATACTCCAAGTGCGGCCTTACCGAAGTCCTGTGTAACTGCAACATAAATTCCCAACTTCTATGTTCAATGTCCTGCCTAATGAAGGCCAATGTGCCAAAAGCCTTCTTAACTGCCCTGTCAACCTGTGACTCTACTATGAGAGAACTGTGCCTGTGAAAACCAAGGTCTCTCTGACCCTGTACCTCTTAAGACCCTCCCCTTCACCGTGAAACTCCTACCTTGATTTGAGTTTCCAAAATGCAAGACCTCACACATCTATATTAAATCCCATTTGCCATTTCTCGGCCCACTTCCCCACCTGATTAAGGTCCTGCTGCAATGTCTGATAAACCTCCTCACTGATCATGCCACCACTTATTTTAGTATCATTTGCAAACTTACTAATCATGCCTTGCATATTCTCAACCAAATCATAGATAACAAACAGCAATGGACACAGCCTTCAGTCTGACCATCATCCTTCGACGAAACACTCTGCTTCCGACCATCAACCCAACTGTGTATCTAATTGGCCAGTTCCCCCAGCATTCCACGTAATGTAATCTTCCAGAGCAGCCTGCCATGTGGAACGTTATCAAAAATCTTACCGAAATCCATAGATACTACGTGTACTGCTCTGTCTTCGTCAACCTTCCTGGTCACTTCATCAAAGAACTCTAACAAATTTGAGAAGCATGATCTCCCACTCACAAGTCTATGCTGACCGCTCCGAATCAAACCCTGTGTAAGTAATGGGTGCAGTCAATGGTATGCTGTCCTTCATTGTAAGATGATTCAAGGACATAAGTAAAGCCATCATCCTGCTGTTGTAGAGCCTTGCTGAGAGAGCATTTGGGGCACTCTGTACAGATTTTATCTTCTTTGTAAGGAATGATATCCTTCCCACAGATGCAGATGGCGGTATCATGAGGGTAGAGGGAAGAACCTGAGAGTTTAATCTGCAGAGCTGTGAAATACGAAGAAATGGTGGTGCTGAAACATGAGGTGTAGCAGGTGTATTTCCAAAAGACACATTGATAGGGTGAGAAATTCCATACTTTACTCAGGATTGATTGATCTGATTTATTGTCACGTGTACCTCAGTACAGGGAAACACTTTATTTATGAGCAGAGGAGGCAGATCATAGTAAGCATGGCCAGACAGATCATAAGGTGGAAATAGACTTGGACAGAGTAAGGCATACAGGTTATACTGCACAAGACAAGCAATCGACAAGATCAACATGAGCAAGATCAGCATTATGTGAACTTAGAGAGTCCATTCATCAGTATAACATGACTTTCCTAATAGTTTATATGCCTAAATTAACTCTCCCCATGTTATTGTGCAGTCGGCGTGTGAACCCTGTACTGAACGTCAGGTTGCTCACAATCCCCAACAGCAGCCACAATACCTTCCGTCTGAAACAGGTAGCCATTCCCACCAGCTTCCGCCCTACATAGAGAACACCAGGCTGGCTTCTCAGAGATGGAAGGTGCCCTCTTGAGACTTCACACAAGATATATGGCTTCCCTCCTCAATACTAGAAAACCACGTTAAAGTCCCACGTGTTTATCATGAGCAACGGAGCCAGGAGGAACAACGTGGAGCAGTCTGTCTGTGCAGCCTCTGCCCCACTCGTTCATCATCTTAGAGCATCATTCTGGGGACAGTGAGGACTGCCGATGCTGGAGATTGTAGTAGAGAGTAGATTGCTGGAAAAGCACAGATGGTCAGGCAGCTCCGAGGAGCAGGAGAATCCACGTTTTGGGCATAAGCCTTTCATCAGGAATCATCATCAATTACCTCATTCTGTACCTTTGGAAGTGCTTTGAGTGGGGAATGGCCTCGTACTGTTCCTGTGTAAGTGACTCAAGGGGCTGATTGGCCTCCTCCTGTTCCTGTATAAGTGACTTTAGGGGCTGAATGGCCTCCTTCTGTTCCTGTGGAAGAGACTGAAGGAGCTGAATGGCCTCATCCTGTTCCTGTGGAAGTGTCTTTAGGGGCTGAATGGCCTCCTCCTGTTCCTGTGTAAGACACTCAAGGGTCTGAATGGCTTCTTCCTCTTCCGATTGGACAGGACCAAGGGCCTGATTGGGTTATCCCTGGTTCCTGTTTGACAGCTCAATGTACTGACAAATGTGATGATGCTGCAGGCTTTGAGAGGTTATTTTGTCCTGGTTTCTTTTCAGAGAGAGATTGAATGATCGTTACCAAACTGGTTAGTTAAGACCACTGAGTAAACAGCTAGGGAGGCCTTGGGTTTATTTTAATGCAGCCTAAATGGGTGTGGCCAGCTCTCACAGGTTACGATCTCTGGGTTTTGGTTTCTCAGTAGTATCAGAAACTGTTGGGGTCTCCACAGAGTTGGAAGCTTCAGTGACTATCTCCTGGGTGCTACTCTCTGAATTTTCTCTGGTGCTGTTTTTAATTCCTGGATTAGAGAAATGTCTGCGACAATCTGTGTCTGAATTTCGCTTTCTGCCAGGGGCTGTGTTTATGGGATTTTCCTATATTGGAACAATTCATTAGTCATAGTTCATAGATTTGTTATTCTGTTAACTTGTCTAATAGAATTACGTTTTTCTAAATTCCTCTTTCTTTGCTTTCATTTTATCTTTCGAGTTTCAATAAATGGTGTTTAGCTTCACACCGAGTAGTTTGACCTGTCACATTGCATCTGGGACAGACACTTCACATTTCCTTTAAAATAAAAAAAAAGCAGAGTCTAGGCTACCGCTTCAAATATTTTCGAGGGGCTCTGGTGTAGTCCATCACACTAGACTCCTTCTCTTCCTGAGTAATAGGCTGGAGGCACTGAATGGGCTGTCCCTGTTCTTCTCCAGTCGTGTCAATGGGCTGAATGGCTTCCTCATATTCCTGTGAAACCAGCGTGAGGTACTGAATGAACTCTTGTTTTATTGTGGCAATGTGCAGTGTCAGGCAGTGCTGGTAGATGAATGTTACCGACACTTTAACAGCACAAGTCTCAATGGAGTCTGGGTCTTGCTGCACACGGACACAGACTAGTTCAGGAGCTGACGGGAGACAAAATGTTCTGAACATTGTGGAATCTTCAGCAACCATCCCCACTTCTGATCTTATGGTGGGGAGGGTGGGGACAGGGAGACATTGATGAAGCAGCTGAAGCTGTTTGTGAAGAGGAAACTACGCTGAGGATCTCGCACAGAGGTGACCCAGGACTGAGAGGATGAACATCTTCCTTTGTGCCACGTTTGACTCCAAACACTGGAGAGTTTACTCTGATTCCCATTAAGTTCAGTTTTGTTAAGCTCCTTGATGTCAACAGAAGTCAACCATTGCCTTGATATCAGGGTCTGTCACTTTTACCTGATCCCTTGTCTCAACCTCTTTTGTTCATATCAATAAGCCATGGTATTGGAGCAGCAAGTGTTTTCTTCAAACAGGTGGGATTGAATGTCAGGATATCCCTTCTCAAGAGTGTTCGGGGAGCAAGATTTCTGAAAGTATTTGAAGAGGAGGTAGATGGATATTGACCTGACAGACAGGTGTGGGCTATGAGGAATTGGGTTTGAAAAATGATTTGAGACCAAGAGCAGATCAGTCACGATCTTAGTGAAGGGCAAGGCAGGTTTGGGGAGTGAATGACCTGTTCTAGTGTCTGATGTTCTCACATTCTGTTCTTGGAAAGTTAGTGGGTGTTATTTTCATGAATGTCTGTTATGGAATGTTGCAGGCAGGGAGACCAGAGGATTTTGTGAGCCATCTCTGGGTGAGGTATGGGGGCTGTATTCTCTGTGTATCTGGGTCTAAACATGACCAACAAATGTAGCACAAGTTGCAGATAGGGGAAGCTCTGTAAAGAGAGATGAGGGGACACTTTCATACCTGTGCCTGGATTTTCCAATTGCATTTCCCAAATCACTTCAAAGCGTGTGTGACAGTCTTGAGAGGCTGAATTTTCTCCTCTGTTTCTGTGCAACAGATTGTAGGAGTAAGTGGCCTCCAACCTCTCCTTTCTAGCAGGTATGCGGGGCTGGATGGAATACAGAAACATGGGACTGAGAAGCAGGAGTGGGACATTAGATACTTTGAGCCTTCTTCACCAGGCACTAAGACTGTGGACTCAACCCCACTTTCCTGTCTGTATACTATTACCCGTGACTCACTTCCTGTCAAATATATAACTAAACAGCTTTCAATCCATGTGAACATAGAGGCACGATAAACTTCCAGTGAAGAGAATTCCCACTTGAAAGGTCCTTTCAGAATATTTCGCCATCCCTCTTATAGAATCTGACAGTCATACAGAATGGAAACAGACCTGTTTGTCCAATCTGTTCACTCTGATCAGATATCAAATCTGACCTAGTCCCATTTGCCAGCATTTGGCCAATATCCCTCCTCTTTCAGATACATTTTAAATGTGCGATTTTAGCCACCTTCACCACTTCCTCTGACAGCACTTTCAGTACACGCATTACTCTCTGTGTGAAACATTTACCTTCAGGTCCATTCTAAATTATTTGCCCTTTCCCCTTCAACCTATGCCCTCTTGTTCTGGACTCCCCTCTCCTGGGTAGCAGAACATGGCTGTTCAGAATATCCATGCCTCTGATGATTCTATCAACCTCTATAAAGTCACCCTTCGACCTCTGACACTCCAGGGGGAAACACCTCAACCTAATCCACCTCTCCCTGAAGCTCAAACCGAGTTGCATGCAGTATTCTTAATGTGGCCTCACCAACTTCCTGTTCAGATGCAACATGCAACCACACCTCCTATAATCAATGCTCTGACTGATTAAGACAAATGTGCCAAATTTGTTCTGCACCACTCTGTCTACCTGCGACTCCACTTTCAAGGAACTATGTGCCTACAGCCCTATGACCCTTTGATTAACAACACGCCCCAGGACCTTACAATTAAGTGTATAATTTCTGCCCTGATTTGCCTTCCCAAAATGCAAAACTTCGTATTTATCTAAATTTATCTATATCGTCACTCCTTGTGCCTTTGTCCCATCTAATTGTGGTCTCGTTGTACTCTGAGACAATCTACTACACCATCTTTCTGATGTAATCTGTAACCTAACTAACTATGGCCCCTATACTCGCATCTAAATCCTTGACATAAATGATGAAATGCAGTGAAGTCAGTACTGATTCTTACAGCACACGACTGCTCACAAACCTCCAGTCTGAAAAATACCCCTCTTCACTCAAGCCAATTGTGATGAGCTTCCTCTGTATCTCGTGTGACCGAACCTTACTCATCTGCCTACCAATCGGAATGTTGTGAACACCTTACTGAGGTCCATGTAGACAATTTCTACCAAACTGCCTTCATCAATCTTCTTTGACACCTCTTCATAAAACTCAATCAAATTAATGAGACATGATTTCCCATGCAGAAAGCCACGTTGACTACCCCGATCAGTCCTTGCCTTCCCAAATGCATGAGCTGAAAAATGTGTTGCTGGAAAAACACAGCAGGTCAGGCAGCATCCAAGGAGCTGGAGAATCGACGTTTCGGGCATAAGCATGTATGTAAATCCTGTCCCTCAGAATCCCCTCCAACAACTTACCCACCACTGACATCAGGCTCACCAGTCTATAGTTCCCCGACTTTTGGGGTCACTGCTTCCTTTTCCATTCCCAATGCTCCACTGCTCTCAACACATGTCAAATGTAACCAGGTTTGTGATATGGCCGATGATATCGGTCTCAGACCGGGTCAGTGTCAGTTTTAGCAACCAAGACAGGCTAGTTTCTTTAATCTGCTAAAATAGCACGTTTGTGATCCAGAGCAATATTACTCAAACTATGGTGGAAAGATGAATGGCAAACTGTTTGGATATTGCAAATACAGAATCGACATTTCCCTTCCTAAACACACGCACACACAGACACACACACACACAGACACACACACACACAGACACACACACACAATCTCTGCAATTTCAAGTTGAATGCATTTTGTCCATATATTCTTGTAACTCATGACAAAAGGAAAAATTGAGAGATTGTTCAAAATGTTATACTGCTTCTGAAGATATTCTACTCACACAAGCTGCTAGCAATGGGATTTCATCCTGGAACAGTTGGATTTGGCTGAATTCCCTTTGCATTAGGCAGTGAAGAGATTCCAATGAATTCTGGCCAGGGATTGCCCAAGGGTATCACAGTGTCTCAGTGGTTAGCACCGTTGCCTCACAGCACCAGGGACTTGCGTTCAATTCCAGACTCGGGTTGCATATTCTCCCCTTCTAATGGTTGCTCCAGTTTCCTTCCACAGTCCAAAGTTGTGCTGGTTAGATGGATTGGTCATGATAATTTGTCTGTAGTGTTCAGGGGTTTCTAGGTTAGATGCATCGGTCAGGGTAAATGTAAGGGAGTGAGCCTGGGAAGGTTGGTATGGACCTTTTGGGCCGAAGGGCCTGTTTGCACATTGTAGGGATTCTATAAAAATAGGAATGGTAACGATGACTGCAGATTTTTTGTTTTCGCTCCCACACATTGCTGTGATGAGGAACAATGAAGGAGAGAGAGTGTAATCGGCCGTTCCTTCTCAGGCTGATTACATTTTCTCCCTCTCTGAGCTGAATCACACAGTAATGTCATCCTCTCCCCAACTGGACCATGTGAGGTCTCCTTGTACATTGTCCAAACTGTGTCTCCATCACATTCTCTGTTCCACGTAGGTGCATCTTTGCTGCTGTCACACACAGTGCCATATCCTGAGCAGAAAATGGCCTTGGTCTATGTCAAGATATGTTTATATGTCGCTGCGTCATTAAAAAATAAAATGCTTAATGTATTCAGAATATTGTGTTAAAATGAATGCATTTTTCAACAAATACAGAAATTGCTGGAAAACCTCGGCAGGTCTGTCAGCATCCAGATGCCTTTTACATGCTGTATTTGTACCAGCCACCACCACTTCCTGTGGCAGCTCATTCCACATGCACACGTCAAAACCTTTTTCCTCTCAATTTCAACCAATGCCCTCTAGTTTTGGACGCCCCTAACCTGGGGAAAAACCCTGACTACTCACCCTGTCCATGATCATTCTGATTTTATAAACATTTACTGCTGCGAAATGTGACTCCAATCAACACGAATGGCTGTGCTTCAAATCATCCTGGTCCTAAATTCTGAAATGCAATACTGACACCTCTTCCTTCTCCATCAGGTCACAATTCTAAATCCATTTTAATCAGTTTGTTCAGGTGTGTTATGAAACACTTCTGTGGGATTTGCACCCAGACCTTTGTGTCCGGAGGTAGGGACACTAGCACCACTCGGCAATACCCATAAAGCTGTAACATTATTCTCCTGTGTGTTTGTTCATCAGCCTGTTCTGACATGCTGGGACATACATCTACAACAGGCAGGACTTGAATCCAGAACTTCTAGTCTAGAGCTTGGAACACCACCACGCACGTTCAGGAATCAAATCCAGACCTCTGGCTCAGAGGCAGGGACATTACCCACGACACTACCATGTCCAGATTTTGGGTCATATTTTAGTGCCCACATTCAGCTCGGTGTGGATTTATTATAATCAGGTTACCATTACTGAATTACACAAAACACTTTGTATTGTTAAACAAAAGGCAAAATATTTGTCTCAACTCTAGGATGTTGAGTATATGTGATTCGTGGTGCTGGAAGAGCACAGCAGATCAGGCAGCATCCGAGGAGCAGTAAAATCGACGTTTCAGGCAAAAGCCTTTCCTGATGAAGGGTTTTTGCCCGAAACGTCGAATTTACTGCCTCTCGGATGCTGCCTGAACTGCTGTGCTCTTCCAGCACCACGAATCCAGAATCTGGTTTCTCGCATCTACAGTCATTGTTTTTACTTTGTTGAGTGTACGTGCTGTATCATCGAAGTTAACTATGAACAGCTTTAATCGCTATTATCTGGCGTCTGCAATATTAGGGAAAGAAATCCTGCAGACACACTCTGCACAATGAAGGGGCTCGAATAGATTTTCATTACTGAACACCAGAGACGGAAAAAGGCCATAATTTCTGGCCCCAAAAAACCGATCAGTATTACCCAACTCTCACGTGTGACTGCCTTCTTCCTAAAACCATGAAATGATACCAGGCGCTGATTACTGTCCAGCCTCTCCTCCTCACTGACTGTGTCTGCAATCTGTCCCTCCTCCCCCTAACCACACAAGGCAAACCAAGCTCAGGGTCTTTGTGAAAATCAAGGCCGGAGTGTGCAGGCATCCTGGAGAGGGGGAAGGAATTTAAAATTAAACGGGGAAGGTGAGGTGGCAGTAATGTCACACACTGGGCTGAGGAGTGGCAGATGGAGTTTAGTGTGGATTAATGCGAGATTTTGGATTTGGTAAATCAAACAAGAGCAGGACCTGTACAATTAAAAGGTGAGCCTTTGTCAGTGTTGTAGAACAGAGACCTAGACCGTCAGCGTCCCCATTGGGTGAGGGGGGTGGGTAAAAACCCTATCAAGTGTCATTGGCACTTTGGATTTTGTTTCGTTCTTTTTGATGTTTTTAGCTTTGGAAAGTTTTGAGAGCTTGTTAGTTGCAGTAGTTTTAGTTTGTACAGATTTTAGGCTCGATGAGTCTTTTGTCATTAATGCTCAGCGATGTGAAATTCGATATGAAATTCTCTAGAGTTCAAATGTTGCTGCAGTGTGTTATGGATAATGATGTGCTTAAATGGTGTACCTGGATCATTAAGGGGGGGGGGCGGCATCTGCCAGTTAAGAGGAAAAATATACTTTCTCGTCTTAAAAAAGAGAGAATTGTCCTATTGCAGGAGATGCACCTTGATGACAAGGAACATTTGATGTTACAGCAGGGCGGGTTTGGTCGGGTTTATTTCTCGTCTTTTAATACTAAGAGTGGGGGAAAAGTCATAATGGATAGGAAGAATGTTCCATTTAAATTACTAGATTATATTAACACCCATGGAAGGATGATAATCCTCAAAGTCTTGAACTACGGGAATTAATACAGTATTTTAAATGTTTGTTGCCACCCGGTGCACCCTCTTAAAATCCTGGTAGATGCATTTTCCAAATTCAGTTATCTTGCAACATGGCGCATTATTGTAGAAGGAGAATTTGACTGTCTTATGGCCCCACGATGGACAGAATGTCCAAAGGTCCCTCAATACCCTCGTTATAATGTCAGCAATTTCTGGATTTGTGTCTAGAACTATAGCTGGTGGGTGTCTGGAGGCAGATCTACCTCACAAGTGGGGATTTTATTTTCTTCTTTAACCTACAGAATTGGCACACGAGGGTTGATCTCTTCTCATCCCTGCAACAATCTTAGATTCGGTGGCATCCTACACAATGGAAATCTTACCCCAACATACCTGGCCCAGAAGTGGGATAAAAGTCACATAAAATTATGTTGTATGCAGATGGCCTTATGTTTTTGTCAAATCCCGCAATTTCGGCAACTCACGTGATGCAATGCAATAATTCGCTTGTCGCCTTTTTGGGCTTTAAGATTAATTTTACAACGTTGGAGGCCATGTCTATGGGAGGTCTTGGGGAAATAACTGAATGAGGGCAAATCCTGGTTTCCTTTTAAATGGTCACGGGGGGGGGGGGGGGGGGGGGGCGAGGTTCTCTATTTCAGTATATTCATTACATCCGTCTTTGATCATTTATTGAACGTGAACTATGTCCATTTGTTTGATAAGATTAAATAAGACCTTCAAAGATGGGAGGCACTTCCAATTTCTTGGCTAGGTCGGATAGCTCTTATTAAAGAATGTCCTTCCTCATTTACCAAACCCCGTGGGAATGCTTCCTTTGATATTTCACCCATAGGTATTTAGGCGACATAATGGCTGGTTTAGCTCTTTTATTTGGCAGCATAAGGGACTCTTTATCAAGCTAACCAAATTGCAACTACCCCACAGATTGTGGGGAGTAGATCGCCCAGATAAAAGCTATCAATTAAGCTCTTTTTTATCCTATGTTAGTGCCTGTGCTGCTGAGGACTCGGCTTCAATACTGTGAGATATTGAATCCGATGAGATAAAGTGAACCTTTATTAGTCTGTTCTTCTTAGCTAAATTGACAACATTTATGAAGTATTGTCATAACCCAATAATTATCAATATCGTTAAAGCATGAATGACAATGCGTCAGATCGAGGGCAATACAGCCAAAACCATGTTTCTTACCCCTATAATTGGTATACTGGGTTGTCATCCGGGGTTAATGGATTCCAAGTTTAAACTGTGGACAGGAAGGGCTGTACCTTGCTTGAGTGATTTAGAATTAGTAGAATCCCTACAGTGTGGATACAAACCCTTGGGCCCTGCAAGTCCACTTCGACCTTCTGAAGAGTAACCCACCCAGACCCATTCCCCTACCATCCTATATTTACCTGGACTAATGCCCAAACCTACACATCTCTGAACACTATGGGTGATTTATCAATGACCAATTCATCGAACCTGCACATCTTTGTACTGTGGGAGGAAACCCACACAGACACGGCGAGAATGTTAACTCCGCACAGCCAGTCACCCAAGACCAGAACCAAAGCAGAGACCCTGGTGCTGTGAGGCAGCAATGCTCACCACTGAGTCAACATGTGTTATTTGATGGAGAAACAATGATATCATTTGATCAAATAACTCGTACGTATGGACTACCTAGTAGAGACCTCTTCTGTATTTTTATCCAGATCAGAGATTTGATTTAAAAAAACACACTTTTACCACACTCTTACAGATCCGATAGAGAGAAGTGGGCGCTTATTGTTTAGAATTCACGCTCTGTCAGTACCCTTTATCATTAGTTGGAGAGTGTCCACTCAGACGAGACTGTGCAGCTTTGTAATGTCTGCGAGAGATTTGGGGGTTCAGGCCACTTCGGAGACATATTTGTGAAAAAGCCCGAAGGATTTTGATTTGTAATAGGACCCATACCGTGCAGTTGAAAATTCATCGTAGGGTCTATCTGACCCCAAATTGTCTCTCAAAATGCAAAGTGGGATGATCTTTCGCATGTACTAAATGCAGAATGACTACAGGCACTCTTACACATTGCTTGTGGTCCTGCTGCAGACTTCATCTATATTGGAGCACTGCGTTAGATGTGATAGAGTGGGTCCAGGGGACTGAATTGGAGATGGACCTGGTTTCGCTTTTCCTGGGCCTGCCCAGGGTACTTTCCACAGATGCACATGGGGAAAAAAATACATCCTTTCATTCCGTAATTTCCGTGCTAGGAAAAATATTCTGTTGTGTTGGATGTCTGAACTCCCAGAGAGGAAGGATTATGAACATAAAAATGTGTATCAGTTAATGCTCTTGATGAACGAGAGCTGTCCTTTTGTTATGCTGAGCTGTATTATTTATTCATTATTTATTGTTTAGTTTTGTTTTTTTCTTCTGTCTGTGTAGTGTTTTAACTTGTTTTGTATGTACATGCAATTGGATGTAATTTTTTCAGTTATTTGAGTTGTGTTGTTATTGGTTTATTATAATATTAAAAATCTCTTTTTAAATTTTTTTAAAAATTAAAATGTTAACATTGATAGAATACAGTCCCAAAAAACTCTCATTAGTGAGACCACTCATGGTGGTTTATCCTGAGGATCACCACATCTCGGGTGATGGGGTGAGGCTGAGAGAGTGTCCCCTTCTTAGTAACCTCTGTCAGTGTGAGGAACTGAACCTGCGCTGTTGGCCTCCCTCTGCATCAAAACCAGCCGTCCTGCCAACGGAGTGGGAGGCAGTGCAACTGTTACAGACAGAAACAGTCACAGACAAAGGGGAAGAGAAACCTTCATAATAAGGAAAGTGGTACAGTTTAGATAATGGTCAAGATAACGCCTGAGGGTAAAAATGTTCTCTGCTCGAAATTGTATTTGTAACAAGGCGTGTTTAGAAGTTGTTTTTGGTTTAATATCATTAAGGTGAGTCAAGTGAGTCTTTTGCGTTACACCCTGGGACACTGCCATTTTCCTGAAACTGGGAAATATTTGGAACATTATAGGGAACATTCTATAATCTGCATTCTCCTGAATATTCTATGACTGTGTGGTATGTATTGCAAAGGAGAGAGAGAGAGGTGTTGCATGCAGTAGTGAGAGTGGGGGATCATGAGCCTTGTTCAGGGATCGGTGCCATAACAGATATACTGTGATTGTGAGGGAGCAGACAGAATACGGTGACCCTTATCCTGACAGAGCGGAGAAGGTTATTGATGCTTGTCCTGTATTGCTGGACATTTCTTCAGACCTCAAATACTGCACTGAACTCGGTAGTGAGCACAGACCATGCTCGGTGGGTCTGGTGGTGTGGCACCCTCTGGGATGGGAATGTTCCGCCTCTGTACTCACCCATCCAATGTGCTCACCGTGCTCTATCAACAAACCATGGTGTAACTGCCCCTTATCTACCAATCTGTCATTTCCCTGCCTTTGCTCTGCATCCATCTAATCCTTTCCTATCTGTATTTGTCCAATTACCTTATCAATATTGTTAGTGTGCCCACTTCAACCACTTCCACTGGCAGCGCAGTCTAATTTGCCAGTTCACCTTGGATATCATGCGATTTAACCTTCTAGAGCGGCCTACTATGTGGAACCTTATCAAAGGCCTTACTGAAATCCATATAGAATATGCATACATCCCTGCTCTCAACGACCTTCCTGGTCACTTCCTCAAAAATCTCTAACAAAATTTGTAAGGTATGATCCGCCAGGCATAAAGCCATGCTGATGGCTCCAAGTCAAACTGTGTGTTTCCAAATGCATGCACATCTTATCTCTCAGAACCTTCTCAAGTGGTTTACCGAAAACAGGTGTGAAGCTTACTGGTCTATATTTCCTAGGCTTTTCTTTGCAGCCCTTCTTGAATAAGGGCACAACATTTGCTACCGCCCAGTCTTCCGGGATCTTGGTCCCTAAGCTTTTTCTCTCGCCTCTTACAGTGTTCTCAGAAATATCTGGTCAGGACCAAGAGATTTGTCTGACTTTGTGCATTCTAATATGTCCAACAGCAACTCTACTGTGATATGAACAGTACCAAGATATCACAACTAACCTCCTAAAGGTCACAGATCTTCATGTCTTTCTTCATGATAAACACAGAGGGGAAATTGAGGACTTCACCCATCTCTTGAGGTTTTACGCATGCATGCCGGTTTTGGATTTTAAAGCATCCTATTCTCTCTCTAGTTGCTCTTTATCTTTACTATACTGAATTTGGACTCCCTCTAATCTTCTCAGCCAAGACTACCTCATACCCCCTTATGGCCTTGCTGCTATCCTTCTGCAGTAAACTCCTCTATCCCCTGTTTACCTCCAGGGATTCCCTTGGTATGAGCTGCCTGAACATGAGCCACGCCTCCTTTTTTCTGGTCAAAGCCTCAATATCTCTTAACATCCAGAGTTCTCTCTTCCAGTCTCACATAACCTTCACCCTCACAGGAAAATGGAAACCTTGAATTTGAGCTTTCTCAATGTTAAAGCCCTCCTACTTGCCCGGGATCCTTTTACCTGGAATCAAACTACTCCAATCATCCCCTGCAATCCCCTGTCTAACTCCGACAACATACGCCGTGCCCCAATTTAGAACTTGAATCTGTGGACCAATTTTGTCCCTACCATAACTATTTTAAAATTAATACAACTCTAAACACTTTTACCAAAATGCTCCCCCACTTTATCTCCGTCACCTATCCTGCCCTATTTCCCAACAGTAGGTCATGTTTGTCCCTTCCCGAGTACGATACTCTATATATTGATTGTGGAAACTTCGCTGAACACACTTAACAAATTACATTACATCGAAGTTCTTAACCATCTGGAAGCCCCAGTCTATGTTAGGAAAATTGAAATCACCTATTATAACAACCCTATTGTTCCTGCAAGTCTCCCCAGTCCCCCTGCATATTTGTTCCTCTAATTCACATTGTTGATTATAGTGCAACCACTATAACATTACAATCCCCCTCTAACTACTTTGCACCATTCACGAAACCTCATTGGATATTATCTCAGGTATTACAACTTTAAATACTGGTGTGATACTCGCCTTAATCAGAACTATTGGTATTTAAACTGTTTCCATTTACATCTCTATATCGCAGTGATTTTCACATCCATGACACCCCTTGTCAAGGCACAGTGGAGTTATGGAGCTGTAAATGGATGGGAGCTCCATATCCTGTCACTTCCAACATTGGCTGCAGTGATCTAACACAGTGTTACCGAACAATGCAACAGCCTGGGTTTACATATGAATGAACCAGTGCGGAATGCACAGCTCCCCACGCTGGACATTTAGCCCAGGATTATAGATCCAGCATTGGTGTGGGCTGCACAGAGTTCCATTCTGGACATTGCTGGGTTGTATTCTGCAGTACGCTCGCCATATCTACACAGTGCTCCATCCTGAAAGTATAATGGACGGGCTGGTTATGTGAGTTGGATTGCGAATGTGAGGGAACTAAACATTTGGCTAAACCTTGATTTTATGTTTTCATTCTTGTTATTGGACCCTTCAAATCCAGACTCATCCGGTTCGACCCGACCCTCTGGATGAGTCATGGTGACTGTTGTTGCAGCATCTGAGTCTGCAACATGACCAACAAATGGAGCAGAGGCTGCAGAGAGGGCAGTCTCTGTAAAATGGAATGAGAGAATCACAATCAGATCAGCCGTGGTCTTAGTGAATGTTGGGGTAGGATTGTGTGGACAACGAATGCAAATTATTCATATATTTGTGTTTGTTCCAAGCAAACTCCCCTGGTCTCCCAGTGTCCCATACTGGTGGGGAGTGAGACACCTCCTCCTGTTCCTGCGTAACAGGATCCTCGGGCCTCACTAGGCTCCAGATTTCCCTGTGTCCCAGTTTCGAGCAGTTGAATGACTCCCTCCTGGTCCTGTGTCCCAGTCTCGAGCAGTTGAGTGACTGTCTCCTGATCCCAAGTTGGTGAAAGTAGATGTCCTCCTCATGGTCCTGAGTAACAGGCTCCAATAGCTCTGTGCTCACCTGCTGCTCCTAGTAACAGGCTCCAATCGCTCTGTGCTCACCTGCTGCTGCTGTGGAATGGAGGTGAGGGACTGAATGGCCTCTTCACATTCATTACAGCTTTTCTTGACTAAAAGCCTTTCTCCTGTTTCTGTAAAACACCATCAAAATCTGAATGATGTATTTTTGTATTTGACTGTCAGTAATTGAGCAAACCAGCTGACTGACAGAATTCAGAAGCTGAATAGCCTCCTCCTGTTCCCGTGTTAAACACTCAAGAGTCAATAGACTCTCAGAGATGTCTAGCATGGAAAAAAGATCCTTTGGTCTGGTCATCCATACCAACCAAATATCCTAAATTAATCTCGTCTCCCTTGCCAGCACTTGGCCCATCTCTCTCTAAACCCTCCCCATGCATGTATCCATCCAAATGCCTTTTAGTAGGTGTAACTGTACCTGCCTCCACCACCTCTTTTGGCTGTTCAATCCATACACGCAGCAGACTCTGTGTGAAAATTTTGACCTTCACGTCCCTTTTTACATCTTTCTCCTCTCACCTTAAGCCTTTATATTCTATATTTGGAATTGTCTATCCTTGGCAAATACATTGAGTGTTTACTTTTTCTATGCCCCTCCTGATTCTATAAACTTCTTTAAGGTCCACCCTCAGCCTCAACACTTGAAAATAGTCCCAGTCTATTCAAACTCTCCCTGTAACTCCAAACCTCCAACACCTGCAACATTCTTTTAAATCTCTTCTGAACCCTTTCAAGTTTGACAACATCTTTCCGACAGCAGGGTGACCAGAATTAAAGGCAGTATTACAAAAGTGGCCAAACCAATGTCCTGGACAGGTGCAACATGTCATGCAAACGCATAGACTCAAAGCACGCACCAAGAAAGGGAAGGTCACCGAGTGCCTTCGTCACTGCACTGTCTACCTGTGACAGCACTTTCAAGGAACGGAGAACCTGCACCACAAGGTGCCTCACAGGGCAGCGATCGGGGTTTAATTCCATCCTTGAATGACTCGCTGTGTGGAGTTTGTACATCCTCCCCGTGTCTGTACGTTTCCTCCGGATGCTATGTTTCCCTCCGACAGTATAACGTTATACAGGTAAGGGTAGGTTGGCCATCCTCAATTGTACATAGTACCCTTGGATGTGAGGGCAAGGTGCATTAGCCATGGGAAATGCAGGCTGAGAGGGATAGGGTAGGGGTTTGCCCACTGGTATACTGTTTAGAGGGACGGTGTGCCCTTGATGGACCGTAAATCCTGTTTCCTAACTGTAGGGATTCTACTTGATTGGCAACTTCCAACAGGATCCTACCTAAATGTCTGGCCCTGATTTTTCTTGCCAAAATGCAACACCTCACATTTAACTAAAATAAACTCCATCTGACACTCCTCAGCTCACCTAATTAAGTTCCCATTATATTCTGAGAGATCATTCTTCACTGTCGACTACACCACCAAATGTGTTATTACCGACAAACTTACTGACAATACTTCATATACTCAAATGTAAATGATTTGTATCAGTGACAAAAGGCAGTGGACCCACTATTGATCTTTGTGGCACGCCACTGGTCACAGGTCTCCAAATTTAATGAACAAATGCCAACTGTCACACCCTGTCTCCGATATTCAAGTAAAGTTTGGACCTAAATGGTGAGCTCTCCCTGGATCCCAGACAGCCTAACCTTGCTAACTAGTCTACCATGTAGAACATTTTGGCTTTCTTACTGAACTCCATAAAGACAACATCCACTGTCCTGCCTTCATCAATCATCATCTTCACTTCCTCAAAAATTTCCACCCAGTCAGTGTGACGTGATCTCCAATGTACAAAGCCCTCTTCAGACCTTGTCTTTCCAAATGCATATACATCGTTTCCCTCAAAATCCCCTCCAACAATTTAGTCACCATTGACATCAGGCTCACCAATCTATAGTTATCTGGGTTTTCTTTAGTTTCTGAAACAATGACACTCTGTTAGCAACCCTCCAGTCTTTTCCCACCTCACCTGTGGAAATCAATCTTACAGATATATCAGCAAAAGGCTGACCAATTTCTTTCTTAGCTTCTTACAATATTCTGGAATACAACTGATCAGGTCCCAGAGATTTGTTCACCTTTATGTGTTTTAAAATGTCCAACATCTCCTTGACATATAGATACTTTTCAAGATATCACTATGTATTTCTTCATACTCTCGCTCTTGTAACCTCTTCTACATTAATTACTGTGAAAAATACTTGTTTAGTATCCCTTCCATCTCCTATGGTTCCACACATACGTAGCCTTACTGATCTTTAAGCTGCCCTATTCTCTCCCTGGTTAATATTTTGCAATTAAAGGATGTGTAGAGTTGCTTCAATGCCTCCATAACATTATTTCTAAAGCCATCTCATGTCCACATTTTTCTGGCCCGAATTCCCCGTTGACTATACACTTATTGCCCTTATACTCCTCTCGGGATTCACTTAATCTCAGCTCTGTTTACCTGACATATGCCTCCTTCATTACCTTGACCATAACATCAATATATCTAGCCATCCACCACTCCCTGCACCCACCAGCCTTGCCCCTCTCACTAATGGGAACACGTTGGCTCTGGACTCTCTGGATCCAAGTTTTGATGGCCTTGCATTTTCCAACCATCCATTTACCTGTGAATAGGGTATTCCAATCAGCCTTTCACAGGGCTCGCCTAACACTTTCAAAATTGGCCTTGTTCAAAGTTAGAACTTTAATGTTTACATCAGGTCTTTCCTATTCCACAACTAGTTTAAAACTAATATTTATGTGTAACAGACTTGAATGTTAAATAAACATTTCCTGCCCCTCTGTAACAGGCTCGAGAGGGTGAATAGGCTCCTCCTGTCCCGCTGTAATAGACTGGAGAGGTTGAATGACCTCCTCCTGTCCCTCTGAAATAGACTCAAGAGGCTTCATGGCCTCCTCCTGTCCCTGTGTAACAGATCCGAGACATTAAATGAGACAACAACCCGTGGATTACGAGCAGCCGTTAAACTATATATAATTGAGGTCTATTCCTTCTCAGTTACAGAAAGACAAACAACACAATATACTCCAGGTGCCCTCTCAGTAACACTTCATACAGCTGCAGTGACACATCTCTTTGTTTTGAATGATTCTTTCGGCAAAATGTGGCAATATTCCAGCTTTCCACCTTTTCAAGTAGCAAAAGGCTAATTTGGGCTGAATGGCCTTCTCCTATCCGTCTGTCAGAGGCCCATAGGGACAGAATTGCTTCGGCCTGTTCCTGAGCAGCAGTCTCAATACTCTGTCTCAAGTTATGAAAGGATTTGAAAACAGGGCATTAAAACCAGGAGTGTCCGCACACTGGTCAATAAGTACCGTATTTTGGGCTCAGGTATCTAGAAACTTGCCCACCCGACGTTTTTTATTTCCGCCGACCTCTTATTTTATAACTGCATCCTTTCATAAACAGAGTGGAATATATATAGACACCTGCAGTGTCCTGTTAATACTCTCATATACAAGTTAATAAAAAGATTTAGAAGATTTAAAGATTTATGATCCATCCCTCAGCAACCCTCATCCATTCCATCCAAAGCCAGTTAATGAAAAGTGATGTGTTGAACAGGTTAACTGAGCCTATTTGTTCAGTAAGTGCGAATAATGCCAATCTCCATGGATTCCAATTATGCCAGTGGAGGGTTTCCATCTTTTAATGATAAATGGGCGTCTTTCAATGTGTTATTCCATAACATGAGTGGGAGCATCACCAACAGCACTGACAGGGATCAGCAGATCCAGAGAGAGGGGGAGGAGAGATCAGAATCTGAGAACATTAGACTGGAATGTTCCAACAATAGACAGGAGTTTATCTGATTATGTTTGGCGTCTTTCTGCATTTTACTGGTGGTCATTATCATCGCAGATCTATTCCGCTCTTCTCATTATTCAATACTTTTATTATCACTTCCTGGTCATCGTTGGTGTTCCTGGTGAGTGTCACTGTCCAGATTTTGTTTTCTATAAACCAGTTATGACTATATTATTGTTCTTTCATCTCGTCTACACATTTTGCCACTATTATTGTTCCTGTTGAATCTCTCAATCCAGATATTCACTCTACAGACCACTACTAACTACATTAATGAACGTGTTCAATTACTGTCTCACTCTCTGCTCTGACAGTGTTACTCACCGGTCTCTATGTTGATCTATTCAGTTTCAGGGGAGAACCACAATGCATTGTATCATTGCCTTTGCTGTTAAGAGCATAGAGGTCACTGTCTACTGCTCTGGTTACAAACTCCCACTTCCTTCCACTGTTTCCATCCCACCCCTGGCCACTATCTGCAGCTGAAGCAGACAAGTCACAACTGTGGGACATCTCTTTGTCTATGAGCTGATTCTTGACACCATTCCCTGACCATTTCTAACTTGAAATACTCACCACTCCAGAATATATCTCACTGGTTTATTCTATCTGCTGTTTGAACCTTGAGCTATAAAGTACAGACTTAATGAAGCCAATAATCTGCTGCTGACGCTCCCGGCTTCAAACCTGCTGAAGCAAATCTGATTCGAACTCACACCAAAGTCCCATACATCTGTCATTCATGTGCACGCCCATGTATATTGCTCTTGTGTCTGGCAATGACTTTATTTTAAAATTCTCAAGCACTTTATCTCATCTGTTCATGAAACTTCCCTTGTTCTCTCTGTTGATTAACAAAAAGCCTGCCAGCTGTTCGTATTTAAAATAATTTGTTCCATGTGCATTCCTTCTCAAACAATGAGTTCAACATTCAATCATACACACAGACACACACACAGACTCACACTTTCACACACAAACACACACACACACACACACACACACACACACACACACACACACACACACCAAACCTTCCCATTGCAAGCAGTAATCTGATGCGAGGATAGTTAGCATATGATAGCAAAGTTTGCAACACTCTCTATGCTGAGCAGATAGTGCAGTTTACTGAGCAACACACTAGCATGGTCTGCACAGCTCTCCACGCTGGCCTGTCATATTGTCCCAGTTTATGTTGTTTGTGGTGTTCTGTGAAGCAGATTCAGAATTTGATGTGACAAACCATTCCAGCTGATCTGACAAAGCCTGTATTCAATGTTCTCATTCTTGTCATTTTACTCACGAAGATCTCACTTCTCCAGTTAGTCCCACTGCCCTGTCATTTTACACATATTCCCACAACATCTTTTCAGTTAATTAAATGTCTGTTTCTGTCTTTAATATTAATCTCTTTGTCCCTGTGTGTCTTTCCCTGGCCTTGGGTTTAGTCTCCCTAGTGTATTGAGTGCTGGCATTGTGTAGCTCAGAAATACTGAAATGGTGTGTGTCAAGCTGTTGTTGACTTCCTGGTCTGTCCCATGTGATGGTCCATAGACAGCAGTGTTTCAGAAGGTATGAGATACATCCTTGTAACTTGGTCTAGACCTGTGGTTGTCCCTCTCAGGTGACCTTGCGATCAGTAACACGAGGAAGCCCACTGAGTGAAGAACCAGGCATCCATGTTGCCTGACAATGCTGTTACTTTTTAAATTAAACGTTAGTTTCTCATTTTTTTTTAGTAAGAGGTCTTAAAGGCCAAACTGCCGACTGAAAACAGCTCAAGTAAATAACTTACGGGGCTTTTAGGGTTTTAAATAAATAGTAGTAACAATGGCCAGCTCACACAGACCAGGCTTTCTCGTTTGTTTATTCTTGTAGCTGTAACAATCACCGGGTGCTTGGGGTCCCAAAGGGGTTGGAAGTTTTAGTAAATTATCCCTAGCTGTTACTCTCTCTAAAGCCTCACTTGATAGTCTTTTCCTCCTGGATTGGAGAACTGTATGCAAGAATGTATGTCTGAATGTTCCTTTTTGCCAAGGGGTGTTTTTAGGTGATGTTAATAGATTGAACAGTTCATTTGTAGAACGTACTGTATCCATTATTCGGTTAAGGTTTCCAATAGTTAAGTTATTCTAAATTCCTCTTCATTTTGTATGGATTTTCATTAGAGGATAGTGAGGTTGAGCAACCCTATGGTAGCCAAAGGCCTGATCAGGATCTGTTTAAATACATCCAGGCATTATCTAAATTTGATGAGAATGATGGGGGAGCCTGTTTAATTTCATTTCAGAAAGTGGCTAAACAAGTGCAGTGGCCATAGAACATGTGGATTTAGTTTATCCAAACAAAGCTGCTAGGTATTTGTATCCCTATCGGAGCAGGTGAAGAAAGCCATCTGAAGTGCATATGAGCTTGTGCCAGAAGCCGACAGTGTTTCAGGAACATAAAATAGCATCCCTGGTTAAACGCACGTTGTGTTTGAAAAGAATCAAACAAAGTAATTTTGAAAGGTAGTGAAGGGTATTGAAACAGAGCAAAGTTATGACACTCTGAGAGAGACTCTAATTTTGGAGAAGTTCAACAATTCACTTCCTGAAGTCGGGAGAACTTGTGTGGAAGAGCAGAGAGTTACAATGGCAAGCTGATGCCATCAATGTCTGATGATGATGATTGGGTTCAGAAATCAAAGTCTGGTTTCTGTGAGAGATTGAGAAGAATGTGTGTGATCTTAAAACATATCCCTGTGAGAGTAAGGTTTACTGGCATAGGCCAGGAGTAGCAGGTAAAGAGGTTACAACATTAAGAGGTAAAGAAGGATGTAATTCTTTTATGCTGAGACATGAGGAGCTATGTCATTCAGAAGGACTATTGGAGAGATGAGAAGTGCTCCAATATGTAACGTGTGGTCAGAGTGTCCAGTGGAAACATCAACAGATTTATTCCACAATGAGGAAGGAGGCCTTGAGCTTCGTGTTGGCGTTACAACATTTCAGCATTTAAATTACCAATAACATACCTGAAACAAATCTTTATCACTGATCGTGACCCTTTAAAGTTTGTGGAGAAGTTTAGGGAGAAAACATTATTGAGTTTATTATTGCTGCCATTCAGTTTGAAATTATAAAGTTGACAGGGCGAGAAAAAGTAAGTTTAGACACGTTGCAGAGACTTGGACGAAGAAAGACAAAAGGCATTCTGTGGCAGAAGTAAAATGACTGAAATCGAAACTAGCTGCGAACATTTGTATGCTCAGAGTCAATGTAATATATATTCATTCCAGTCTACTAATAGAGGAAGATTAGGAGGTCTAAAATGAATCCAAATTGTATATTGATGGATTATTTTATTAAAGATGGAGTTGTGAGGATACTACCACTGTAAAAAGGTTATTTCCTCTTGCTTGTTTTTTGACGAGAGGTTTTAAAAGCAGAGATGAAGAACTGCTGTCTAAAAACAGTTTAAGTAAATAACTGAGAAAGCCTTTAGGTTTTATTAAAACGGTGGTAACAATGGAAGGGCAGTGGCCAGCTCTCCCAGACCAGGTTTCCTCGTTTTGTTTTTAGCTGCAGCATTCAGAAGCTGTTCAGTTCCCAGAAGGGTTGGAAGTGGCAATACATGATCCCTAGCTGCCTTTCTCTCTGAGATCTCTGTTGATGTTGATTTCTCTTGGATCAGAAAACTGCACGTCGGAATCTGTGTTTGAATATATCTTTGTGTCAAGCAGTGTATACCAAGAACGTACGGTATCTATTGTTTGTGTAAGTGTTCCACATATAAGCCATCCTGAAATGTTCTTTTCTTTGATTGTATTTTAACTAAAGCATTTAAATAGATTATATTTTGCTTAACGTCGAGTGGTTTGACCAGTCACAACATATCTAGAAAGCACACTTCACATCTATATTCAAAATAAGGAAAGGTTTGGGTCTAAGCAGCCTTCTTAAAATATTTTGCAGGAATCTGGTCTGGTCCACAACACTTATAGACATGGGGTTTCTAACTGACTCCTGTTATTGAAAAGTTAGTGGAGGGGCTGGGAATGGTTTGCTGGAGGTTGTGCTGTGAGCTGCCTCAGACATTCAGGGAGACCTGAGGATTTGGTGACCCAACTTTGGATGGAGCCTGGAGACTGTAGTTACAGCATCTGGGTTGCAACATGAACAAAAAATGGAGCAGAGGCTGCAGAGAGGGGAAGCTTTGAAACCACGCAGTGAGTGTGTGTGGGGAAAGGGATGTGCTGTGTCCACCCCGGATTTTCCAGGAACAGCTTCCCAAGCTCCACTTAACCCTGCAGCAGAGTGTGAGGGGACACTGACTGAACAACGAGCTGATCACAGAGCGGTGTCACCTTCTTTAACACGACCTGCAGCTTCACCCCAGGGGGAGGATGGTGCTGCCAGTGGCTGTTCGGGTCACAGTTTCATTCAGCTTCTATGTTCTGGAACTTTTCAAACAGGACTGGGTGACATATCCATCATCTCCCAGTATGTTGCCATCAATGTAACCATTCAATAACAGAGGATATATATGGTGGATGAGGTAAATACATTGTTTCACCCTCAGCAGGGAACTGCCGGGTTTATCCAGTATAGTGGGATTCCTGATGGTGTACCTGGCATCTGCGGAGTAGCCGTGTCAATGGGGAGAGGTAGAGGAACTGAAGGAACACTCTCTGTATTAATCTTGCAGCGTGCCCATCACAGTACATCATGTTGGTGAATACCCCTGTCCAGACAGCAACCACAGCCTCTTCATTCACAAGCAGGCAGCCATTCCCGTTGTCTTCAGATCTCCATGTAGAAAGGAATGAATGTATCTTGGATAAAGGCCATCCCCTTGATACACGTTTGATAACAGCATCCCCCATCACCAACCAAACACTTCAAAACATTCCATGTGTACAGAGAGCAATGGGGTCACTTGGAGCATCAAGGAGCAGACTATCAGGGATGGAGAAAAACCTCCCATGTCTGAACGGGTCTGAGTGAACCCCCCAGTACACAGGATCATTAATACCTGTAATCCCTCTCCATTTCAGTAACATAGTGCCTTCCATTATTCCTGTAAATGAAATTATACAGTATATCATGTTATATTGCAGCTGCCAAATTATTCTCCATTGCCTTTATCTCTCCGTATCTATCTGTAGACCCTCCACCCTCTCATGATAATTTAATCTCTTGCTTATCACAGCAACATGACCAAACTCAGTATCTCTATATCTGTTCCCTCCTCCTGATCATTGATATAGATTGTAAATTGTTGACGAGGTAAAAACAATGACTGCAGATGCTGGAAACCAGATTCTGGATTAGTGGTCCTTGGAAGAGCACAGCAGTTCAGGCAGCATCCAAGTAGCTTCGAAATCGATGTTTCGGGCAAAAGCCCTTCATCAGCCCTTCCTGATGAAGGGCTTCTGCCCGAAACGTCGATTTCGAAGCTCCTTGGATGCTGCCTGAAGTGCTGTGCTCTTCCAGCACCACTAATCCAGAATGTAAATAGTTGAGGACCCAGCACTGATCATTGTGTGACTCCACTGGTGACGTTCTGTCAAACTGATTTAGACTGATTTATCCAGGGTGCCTGCTTCCTGTTTGATACATAATCCTCCCCCATTACTGTGTAACACAGTCGTAAAGCTGAATATGAACAAGGAGCATCAGTCAGGAATCCAACCCTTCAAACCTGCTCCGCCATGGAATACAATCATGGCTGATGTCATCGCGGCCTCTGTTCCACTTTCCTGCCATCTCTCAATCCTCATTGTAGGTTGTGCCACATGAAAAAATATCCTCTCCACACCTACACTTTCAATTACGTTTAACATTTTACAGACCTCAATGAGATCTCCTTTTATTCTTATTAACTCGACAGTACAGGCCTAAACTGCTCAATTTCTCTTCATAAGACACACACTTCAAATATGGAATCAATCTAATGAAGCTCTTCTGAATTGCCTCCAATGGAAATACCTCATTCTGCAGGACACCCAAACTGTACTCCAGTTGCAGCCTCACTGACGCCTTGCATAGCTACATCAAAACTCCCTACCTTTCTACTCTATCTTTTTACAAATAAACGCTGAAGTTATGCTTGCATTCCTCATTACTTAAAGTACCTGCAAACAAGTTTTCTGTGATATGCAAGCAGACACCCAGATCCCTCTGCACTTAAGCACTTTGAAGTTTCTCTCCATTTAGATAATAATCTGCCTTTTTAAATAGGCTGGCTAACTTGATATCCTATATTTATCCACTTTAGTTTTCATTGCAAAATGTTGGCCCATGCTCCCAACCTATCCATATAGTTTTTAAATCTCTTGCATCATCATTCCGACGTAATTTCCCACCAATGTTAGTGTCATCTGAAAATGTAGCTTTAGTATTTTCTATCCCGTCAACCGAGTAATAATGTCGATCACAAATGGTTGAAGCATGAGAACTGAAATCTATGGCACCCAACAAATTGCGTTTTCCAATAGAAAATGACACATTTAATTCATCTGACTGCATTTTGTTGGTTAACCAATCCTCCATCCAAAGCAATAAGTTATTCCTAAACCACTGCTGTCTGATCTTACCACTTACTCTTTGGAGAAGCGACGTATCTGAATCCTTCACGAAGACCAGATATATTCCACTTCCAGGATTCCCACTATCCACCCTGTTTGTCACATCTTTAAATAACTCAAGAAAACACTTCAATCATGATTGATCTTTTGCAAAACCATGTTGACTCCGATGAATTATACTTTACGTTTGCAAATGTCCACAACAATGGATTCGAATAATTTGCCTTAAATTACAATACTTTATTGTTACATTTTACTCCTTAATGTATTCAGTTATTATAAGTTCTTCCCTTTCGAAAACCTTTACGTTTTCTTTGAATTCCTGTTTGATGGGCAGAAGGTTTTAAGAGATGTGCTCCAATTGCTGCATAAACGGTATGTGTGGCTGACTGGACTCATCATCCTGCTGGTGTACAAAATCAATGGGATGAAGTCTTTCTGGCGTTCCCATGTTGTCGTCTCCAAGGCCAGAATGACCACCTCCTGTTGATGCATTAGAGGATTGGGAGAATATGGAATCTTCCCATTGGTGTGTAAGATTTTGAGGGGCTGATGGGTCTTCTCATATTTCTCCATAATCGGTGGAGATACTGAACGGTCTCCTCATGTATCCCAGAGATGGGACCGAGGGAGTGATTGGTCTTTTCTTGATCCCATACAACAGACACGTGTCTGAATTACCTCCTCCTTTCTCATGAAATAAGTTTCAGATAGTTGTTATCCTTATCCAATTCTCTTGCAACAGACTCGGTGGGTCCGAATGGCCTCCTGTTATCCCAGTGTAACAATCTCCAGTCACTGTGTGACCGTTTTCAGTTCCTATGTTACGGACTTGAGATGGCTGAATAGACTGATCCTGTTGCTGTGTAATAGGATACTGGTGCCGCATGGCCTACTCTGGGGCCAGTGTTATAGATTCAAAGGGCTGATTGGCCTCCCCCTGTAAATATACATTCAGCTCCAGGGGCTGAACAGCCTCATCCTATTCTGGTGTAACAGGGTAAAAAGGCCTGAATATCCTTCTTTTTTCCCTGTGTAACAGGCTGAAGAACGGAATGGATTCCTCCATTATCTGTATAATTCTCTTCAGTTGTTGACTCCTTCCAGTCATCTATGTTGAAATAAGATCTTCTTTCATTTTTGTAAACTCCAATGGCTATTGGATCAACCTGATCATCCTTTCGTTATAAGGTAGCACCTTCATTGCAGGAATCAGTTGAGGGGACCATCTCTGAGCTGCTTCCAA
The DNA here is from genome assembly GCF_047496795.1 of Chiloscyllium punctatum. Lineage (NCBI taxonomy): Eukaryota > Metazoa > Chordata > Chondrichthyes > Orectolobiformes > Hemiscylliidae > Chiloscyllium > Chiloscyllium punctatum. The sequence continues at coordinate 42,073,035 of NC_092759.1, read as the reverse complement.
TATAACAACATCCTTTCTTCATTGAAGAGACTTAATCTGTACACACTACTCCAGATGTGATCTCACTAAGATCCTGTACAGCAGCAGCAATTCTTTCCCAGGTAAAAACAATGACTGCAGATGCTGGAAACAAGATTCTGGATTAGTGCTGCTGGAAGAGCACAGCAGTTCAGGCAGAATCCAAGTAGCTTCAATATCGACGTTGAAGGGCTTTTGCTCGAAACGTCGATTTCGAAGCTACTTGAATGCTGCCTGAACTGCTGTGCTCTTCTAGCACCACTAATCCACAATGCTTTACCAGCCTGCTGTAAGGTTCTCACCCAGGTTAGAGCGGTCTCAACTCTCTGGGGGAATACAGAGCATTATTGAACGATCATAGTCCTTCTCTACTCCATCAGCATAACGGGAGATCTGGAGAAAATGTCACAATGAGACTTAAGAAGATCATAAATGATGTGGTGAAATGATCTCTACCATTAATCTCCCCAAAGTCGACTTCGCTCAGATTCGACAGAATCTTGTAATGTGGAGCGTAAAAACAGCAAGGAGAAGGAAACATTGATGGGAGTTATATATCAAAGTGAAAGCTGCTATACAAATGTTGGGCATGTTATAAAACAGGAAAATGAGATATACACATTTGTGGGTACTGCAGTAATAATGTACTGTTTACATTATATCTAAACTGTGTTAACCAAACTGAATGCTAATGCTGGGAAAAATGGATTTCATGACCATATGTGAGCTAGCTGGCATTAAAATTTTGTCGAGCACGGAGCTAGAGATCGGGTTATTTAGGAATTGATGTTGGATGATCAGAAAAGCTAATTGAAAACTTTGCTGTAAAGGACCTTTTGGGAACAGTGACCACAATGCATTGTTTTTCTTTTATGCTGTTTGAGTACACGGTAGTTTTTGTTTTATTTGAAGTCACTGTCATCAATCTGAATCATGCAAGCCCTGAGGTGTGAGGAGAAAGTGGGCACTGCAGCTGCTGGAGATCAGTGGCGCTGGAAAAGCACAGTCGGGCAGCGTACTCGGAGCAGGAGCATTGTCGTTTCGGGCACAACCCTTTATCAGGAATGAGGCTTCTGGGTCAAGGGAGCTGAGGGATAAATGAGAAGGGGGTGTGGCAGGAGGCAGGTAGCTAGGAATGTGATAGGTAGATGAAGGTGGTGTTGAAAGTGGTAGGTGATGAAGGGAGACAGAACGCCTCATCTACTGCATCCTTTAAACTCAGTGTGGTCTTCTCTACATTGGCGAGACATACGTGGATCATTTCAGAGAACATCGCTGGAACAGCCACATTGACCAACTCCACCACCTTTTGGCTAAACACTTGAACTCTCCTTTCCACTTTGGCAAGGACATGAGAGTTCTGGGCCTCCTCCATCACCAAACCCTAACCACGCGAAGCATGGATAAAGAAAGGTTCCTCTTCTGCCTTGGGACCCTCCAACCACAGGGGATTAATGTAGATTTCACCAGTATCCCCATTTACCCTAACTCTACTTTATCCTAGTCCAATATTCCAACTCAGCACACTCCCCCTTTTGAACGCTCCTATGTGTTCATCTTCCTTCCGATCAATCTGGTCCACCCTCCTCTCTGACCTAACCCTTTCAGCCTCACCTTCAACTACCTATTAGGTCAAAGGAAGCAGCTTAGAAAAATGCCAAGTGTTGTATTAAGCCAGTGGATTCGGAGAAATGTAGGATCCAACAACGGATGACCAAGAAACTGAGAAGGAAATCAAAAGGAGAAACAGAATGCAAACAAAAGAAAACCATAAAGACTGCTAAAGAAAAACATAAAGACTGCTAAAAAAAAACGTACATCAGTGTATGAAACAAAAGTAAAAACAAGGTCAAATGTGGAACAGTAGGTGTGCGGACAGGATAATTTATTGAAGAGAACAGAGAAATCACAGGGGAAAGAAACAGGTTCTTTGTGTCTATCTTCAAGGCAGAATATCCAGAAATTCTCCCAGAAATACCAAGTGTCCATGGGACTTGTGTAAGTAAAGTCTAAGATCATTCTTATCAGTGTTGAGGTCATCTTTTAAAAGAAAGCTGGATTGAGTATTTATAAATCTGACAGATCAGATGTACCTCATACAAGAATTTCAGGGGAAGCAACAATAGATGTATTGATTGCATCTCAGATTTTCATGTTATTTTCCAATACATTCCGGAAAGATATTTAGCCAATCTGGATAAGGCAAAAGTTATAAATATTATCCAAAAGTTTAAGAAAGGATAAAGATGGAGAATGGTGAATTACAGATCAGTTAACTTGTAATCCGCGGTCGGGTGTCTCTTGGGCTGAATTACAAAGAACGTGTTACTGTATATATAGAAGGTAATGGGAAAACTGGGGAGGATGATAATGCATCGATGAAACGGAAACCATAAGTGGCAAACATTTTTGGAATGGTTTGAAGATGATTCTTGTGGACGTAGGCAATGAGGAGATAATGGATAACGTATCGTTGGACATTCAGGAGGATGTTTTTTTTAGGAACTCTCCCACTGTCATCATAAGAAAAGTTAAAGTGAAAGGAATTGGGAAGAACGCATGTAAATAGGAAACTAAAAATTAGGTTTACATTCATGTGAATGTAATTGCAATATAGAAGATGTTGTGCACCTATAGAAGATGTTGTGCACCAGCTGCATAGAGTGTTGCTGAGACTAAACTGAGAGTATTGTGTACTGCTTGGAGTCCCAATCAAAGATAGAATATTCTGACTACAGAGGAACTGCAAAAGGTATTTTCCAGACTAATCCATAAAATGGCAAGATTGTCTGATGGGGAAACTCAGCCTGTGATCTCGAGTTTCAAAACATGAGAGGTGATTGTAGTGAAACTTAGAAACTTAGGAACATTGAGGGGACTGAATAACAGAGAGACATGGAGAAGGGCAAGCAGGCGAGCTTAGGGAGAATCCCACAATATTCTACACAGTCAAGTAGAACAGAATATTCAGCAAACAATTAGTGTCCATTAGAAACCAAAGGGAGGCAATCAGTGCATCAACCCGGAGAACATTGATAGATTGTTACATGCAAACATCACAGCTGTTTTACTTGGGAGAAGAAGGATGCAGGTACAGAATTCGAGAAGATGGACTGGAAAGCTATTGAAAAGAGTTTGATGTAAAATACGAGCGGCGGTTTGAGGCTTTGTCTGGAATAAAATTCGACCAATCCGCAGGTCTGGATACTGTTGGAGTCAAGGGAGGAAAGACCCTGACTGGAAATTTTAATTAGAATCTGACCATGGGGAGGTGCTAGAGGACTGGAGAGCAGCTAATATGATTCCAAATTCACAGTAAGGGTGGTAGAGATTTTCCAAGGTAACTATAGATGAGCGAGTATTAGATCACTGTTCAGGAAACTACTGGAGAAAATAGAGAAAGAGAAAATCGAACTCCAATCAGAGTCGCAAGGTTTGATCAGGGATAATCATCATGACTTTATCAGAGGGAAGTCACACCTGATGAATTTGATTGAATTAATTTGAGGAGGTTGCTTATTTAGTTTTGCAGCAAGGCCTTTGTCAAAGTTCCACATGGGAAATTGAAAAACATAAAGTAAAATCTCACAGTATCATGGGTAACTTGAAAAGTTACAGCGAAAATTGTCTTTGTGTGAGGACTCAGAGGGTGGTGGGAGAAGGCTGTTTGTGTGACTGGAGACCAGTGTCCCCAGGTATACCACAGGGATCAGTGCTGTGTCCCTTATTGTTTGTAGCATTCATAAATGGTATAGATGTGAATCTGGAGGGGGAGTGGGTGGAGGGGTGGGAGTTGTGATAAGTAAGTTTGTGTTTGACACAAAGATTGGCCGGGTGGTTGGTAGTGAGGAGGAACTTCTGATTTTACAGGAAAATACAAGTGGAATGATCAGATGGGCAGATCAATGGCAGATGTAATGTGATCCTGATAAATATGAGGTGATGTACTTTGGAAGGAGGAACCAGACATGGGGTGTACACAGTGATTGGCAGCACACTAGGGAGCTCAGAGGGTGTTTCTCCTCACATCCCTGAATGTGACTGAACAGGGTAATGGACTAGTAAAGAATTGAACCTTGGGTGAAGCGTTTATTAATCAGGGAGTATATTATTAGAGCTATACAGGGCTTGGTTTAGTCCATGATGGAGTACTGTATGTCGTTCTGGGAGCCTCATTACAGGAAGGATGTGATTGTACTGGAATTGTTGCAGAGGAGATTCACCAGGATTTTCCCTGGGATGGAGCATATCAGCTATGGAGAGAGGCTGGATAAGCTCAGGTTGTTTACTTTGGAGCAGAGGAGGCTGAGGGAGATGTGATTCAGAAGGATAAGGTAACGAGGGGCATGGACAGGGTGGATAGACAGTAGCTGTTCACTTTTAGGCAGAGGGTCAAGAACAAGGGAGCACACCTTAAAGTGAAGGGTTTGAGGTTCAGAGAGGATTTAAAGATTATTTTTTTTCACCCAGAGCGTGTTGAGGTCTGGAAGGTACTTCCTGAGAGGGGAGTTATCACGGCTAACCTCTCAACCGTTAAAAGTACTTGGACGAGCACTTGGAAGTGTCATAACATTCCAGGCTATGTGAGTGGTGTTGGAAAGTGGGACCACTATAGATCATGCTGTATTTCTGTTGGTACAGAGACTATGCTCCTGTGCGTGTATGATGTGGAGCTGAGCAGCTTAAGACAGGAATTGTTGGGTTTGTGAAGATAATGTTCACAAAGGTTATAAGAGTGAACTGTTATGTCAATGTGAGAAGTATAAAAAAGCAGTGCGGTTTCCTTCCAGTTTGAAACCAGAGAATGGAGAATGGGAAACAGGGAAATGGCAGAACTATGAATCCACTACTTCAGTTCTGTCTTCACTTTCTGACAATACCAGGAAAACCAAGTCCGGTGTGGGAAACGAAATAGTACATGGAACATAAAACATAGTAAGTAAATGGTTTGGGAGAAATTATTGGGACTGAAAGTAATGGTCATAGACAACACTAACATAGATTTATGAAACGGGAATTATATTTGAGAAACAGACTGGGAGACAAATGAATGAGAAGCAATGGATGTAAAACACGTGGATTTTCAGACAAAAAATGTTGATAAACCTCCAAGCCTAGTTTGCAAAATCAAATCTGAGTGGATTGGGGTGAATATATGGACGAGGTTTTAGAATGGGACAACTGGCAGGAAACAGTGCATAGAAATAAACAGACTTGTGAAGCAACAGCCTGACATTGTATTTAAGGTCTGATTCTGTGAGTATGACTGTGTCCCTGACACCCCATCACCTTCCCTGGATATCTCCTCTCTCACCAGCAGGACATACACAACAGAAATGGCGGCACAGTGGGATACAGTTGGAAGGGAATTGCGCTGCGAGTCCTCAACAGTGTCTCTGTATCCCATGATGACTCATAGTGTTAGTTTACACATGGGAAAGGAAACCTCCTGCTGATTACCATGTACCAGCCTCTTCCAACTGATGAGTCAGTACTCCTCCAAGCTGAACAACACTTGGAGGAAGCTCTGACGGTGGCAAGGGCACAAAATGTACTCTGGGTGAGGGATTTCAATGTCCACTATCAAGAGTAGCACAGCTGCAGCATTACTGATTGAGCGGACCATGTCCTAAAGGATATAAATGATAGACTGGGTCTACGGCAGGTGGTGAAGGAACCCACAAGAGGGAAAAGCCATATTTGACCACAGCCTTACTAATATGCCAGTTGCACAAGTATCTGTCCATGACAGTGTCGGATGAGAGTGACCACTGCAGAGTCATTGTGGAGACAAAGTCACACCTTCACATTGAGAATAACCTCCATCATTTGGGTGGCACTATCACCGTGCTAAATAGAACAGACTTCAAACAAATCTAGCAGCTCAAATCTGGGTTTCCATAACGTGTTGTGGGGCATCAATAGCAGCAGAACTGTACTCCAGCACAACCTCATGGCCTGACATATCCCCCTCACAACAATTACCATCAAGACAGAGAATCAACCTTGATTCAATGGAGTGTGCAGGAGGGCAGGAGCAGCACTGGGAATACCTGAAAATGAGGTGTCTGCCTGATGAAGCCACCAACCAGAACTGCTTGTGCACCAAACAGCACAAGCAGTAAGTGAAAGACAGGCTAAGTGATTCCACAAGCAACGGTTCAGATCTCTGCAGTCCTTCCACTTCTAGTTGAGTATAGTTATGGACAATTAAACAAGTCATTGGAGGAGGAGATCCCACAAGTATCTCAATCCTGAATGATGGAAGAGCCCAGCACTTCAGTGCAAAAGATAACGTTTACGCATTCGCAATAATTTTCAGTCAGAAGTGCTGAGTGGATGATCCATCTCGGCCTCCTCCAGTGGCCCTCAACAATTCAGTTCCCAGTCATCAGCCAATTTGATTCACTCCACACGATATCCAGATTCAGTTGGAGACACTGGATACCTCAGAGGGTACATACCCTGACAACATTCTGGCAATAGGACTGAAAGGTTGTGCTCCAGACCTTGTCACTGCCCTAGCTAAGCTGTTCCAATACAGTTACAACAATGACATTTCCCCAATTACGTCAAAAATTACCCCAAGTATCTCCTATGCATAAAAAGCAGAACAAATCCAATCGGTCCAATTACCAACCCATCAGCCTACTCTCGATCATCAGTAAAGTGGTGGAAGGTGTCAGTGCTTTCAAGCAGCACCTGCTCAGCAATAACGGGGTCAATGACGCCCAGTTTGGGCTCCACCAGGGTCTCTCAGCTCCTGATCTCATTACTTTGATTCAAACATGGACAAAAGAGCTGAATTCCAGAGGTGGGGTGAGAGTGATAGCCCTTTAAAACAAGGCTGACTTCGCCCAAGTGTGGTATCAAGGGGCCTTAGCAACACTGGAATCAATAGATATCAGGGGCAAACTCCCCGCTGGTTAGAATCATACCTGACACAGAGGAAGATGGTCATAGTTGATAAAGGCCAGTCAACTCAGCTCCAGGACGAGTCTGTAGGAGTCCCTGGGGCAGTGGCCTAGGCCCAAACATCTTCAGGGCTGCTTGATCAATGACTTTGCCTCTATTCTAATGTCAGAAGTGGGGATGGTCACCAATGATTGCACAATATACAGCAACATTTGTGGGTCCTCAGATACTGAAGCAGGCCATGTCCAAATGCGACAAAATCTGGACAGTATCCAGGCTGACAAATGGCAAGTAATATTTACGCCACACAAATGCCAGACCGTGACCATCACCACTAAAATACAATCTAACCTGCCCCTTGGCATTCAATGGTGTTACTGTCACTGAATCCACAGTGGACTGCAGCGGTTCAACAAGGCAGCTCACCACCACCTTCTTAAGGGCAACTAGGGACAGGCAACAAATGCTGGCCCAGCCAGTCACACCCAGATTCAGGAAATAAATATTATTTAAATAAAATAACAGAGGAAGGTTTCTGGGATATCACAGAGATCGGTGCTCAGGCCCCATTTGTTCACACCAGCCATTAAACATTTGGTTGCAGGAATCAAACACAATATATCCCAACCTGCTGACAGAACTAAAGGATGTTGGATTGTGAGTGGGTGAGGAGGTTGTAAAAAAGCTTCAAGGTGACGAAGACAAGTGGAGTGAATGGGCAAATACGTGGCAGATGGAGAGCAAGGTGGGTAGAGGTGACGGTGTGCCCTTTGATTTGAAGCCTATCATTTGTAACGGGATTGTTTGAAACATGTTGATCTACAAAGGGACGCATGCTCCTTTTTGTTGTTTCCTTCTACGCAGCCGTCCGAGGTCCCTGCAGCGCAGTGAGGGCTGAACCCAGAAGGAAATACCGGGAATGGCATTGGCACGCTGCCCAGTGTACATAGAACCACCCAGTGGGGAGCTGTAACATTGCAAAGAATCTAGATCTCCCTGCAGACCAGTCACTGAAAGCAATATTGCAGGAGCAGAAAGAAGTTAGGAAGGTAATTGGGTGTTGACCTTCATTTCAGGAGTAAGGGTGTCTTACTGCAGCTGTACAGGGCCTTAGTGAGACCCCATCTCAAACACTGTCCAGTATTGTGTGCAAGTTTGGTCTCTGTACCTAACAAAGGACAAACCTGACATTGAGGGAGAGCAGCGAAAGATGACCAGACCGATCTCTAGGATGACAGGCTTGCTGTGGGAGCAGAGTTTGGGGCGACTGGGCCTGTATTCCATGGGGTTTCGGTCAATGTGTGAAGATCTCAGTGAGATATATAAAACTCTGACAGGGTGAGACAGAATGGAAGCAGGGATGATAATTCCCCAGGCTGTGATGTCTGAAACAAGTGGCCGCAGTATTAGGTACAGACAGGCTATTCTGCACTGAGATGACAATAAATGTCTGCCCTCAGAGACTGGAGAACCTGGGGAATGCACTCGCACATGGAAACCAAGACACTGAATATAAATACGGATTTAGAGACAGTAAAGGGATGGTGGGAGAGCAGGAGTATGGTGTGGAAATAAAGGGTGAGGTATAATTTTATTGAATTGGGAGCAAACTTGATGGACCAAAGGGACGACTGCACTTCCTATTTTATAGCTTCCCACGGTTAATCACATTAACGGATATATTCATTGTTTGGGATAAGTGTATTGTGGAGATGTTTGAACATGAACAGCAATGAGGAAGGCTCAATGTGCTGTATACCCTACTCCATTCCCGATGTTTCTGTGCAGTCTGTGGGAAAGCTCTGTAAATGTTGTCACAAGCTCTCAGATGTTAGGAAGGAGGTCTCTGCAGTGTCAACAGGACTATTCTCCTGTTCCCTTTTTCCGATACTGAGGCTGGGGCCGGGTGTTCTGTCTGGGTTTATCCTTTAAGACCTCGGAGCAGTTTGATACAATAGAGTGTCTAGCTTGGCCGATTCAGAGATCATTGAAAAGTTTTATCCAATGTCTATGTGTCTGCAGTCATAGATAATCATAGATGATGATAGATGATCATAGATAACAAACAGCAATGGACCCAGTCTCCAGTCTGACAAGCATCCTTCCACTAAACACTCTGCTTCCTACAATCAGGCCAACTGTGTATCCAATTGGCCAATTCCCCCAGCATTCCACGCGATACACCCTTCCTGAGCAGCCTACCATATGGAAGCTTATCAAATGCCTTACTGAAATTCATGGAGACTACGTCTACCGCTCTGTCCTCGTCAACCTTCCTGGTCACTTCATCAAAGGACTCTAACAAATTTGGAAAGCATGATCTCCTACTCACAAGTCTATGCTGACTGCTCCGAATCAAACCCTGTCTAAGTAATGGGTGCAGTCAATGGTATGCTGTCCTTCATTGGAAGATGATCCGAGTACCTAAGTAAAGCAATCTTCCTGCTGTTGTAGAGCCTTGCTGAGAGAGCATTAGGAGCATTCTATACAAATTTGATCTCCTTTGTAAGGAATCATCTCCTTACCACAGACATGGGTGATGGTAATATGAGGATAGAGTGAATAAGCTGAGTATTTAATCTGTAGAGCTGTGAGAGACGAAGAAATTGTGATGCTGAAACACGAGGAGTGGCAGCAATCACTTATTTCCAAAAGAGACATTGATAGGTTGAGAAATTCCATACTTTACCCAGGATTGATTGGTTTGATTTATTGTCACGTGTACCTCAGTACAGGGAAACACTTTGTTTATGAGCAGTGGAGGCAGGTCATAGTCAACATGGCCAGACAGATCATCAGGTGGAAATGGACTTGGACAGAGTAAGGCATACAGGTTACACTGCACAGGACATGCACTAGACAAGGTCAACATGAACAAGATCACCATTATTTGAACTTAGAGAGTCCATTCATCAGTCTATCGTGACCTTCCTAATAGTTTATTTGCCTAAATCAACTCTCCCCATGTTATTGTGCAGTCGGTGAGTGAACCCTGTACTGAACATCAGGTTGCTCACAATCCCCAACAGCAGCCACAATACCTTCCATCTGAAACTGGTAGCCATTCCCACCGGCTTCCGCCCTACACAGAGAAGGCATCTCAGAGATGAAAGATGCCTTCTTGAGACTTCACACAAGACATATGGTTTCCCTCCTCACCACTAGAAAACCACGTTAAAGTCCCACGTGTGTATCATAAGCAACGGAGCCACCTGGAACAACGTAAGCAGTCTGTCTGTGCAGCCTCTGCTCCACTTGTTCATCATATTGGAGCATCATTCAGGAGACAGTGAGGACTGCCGATGCTGGAGATCAGAGTAGAGCGTCGATTACTGGAAAAGCACAGCAGGTCAGGCAGCATCCGAGGAGCTGGAGAATCGATGTTTCGGGCATAAGCCATTCATCAGGAATCAGCATCAATTACCTCATTCTGTCCCTGTGTAAGTACGTTGAGGGGGGAATGGCCTCTTACTGTTCCTGTGAAGGTGACTCAAGGGGCTGAATGGCCTCATCCCATTGCTGTGTAAGTGACCCAAAGGTCTGAATGGCATCTTCCTCGTCCAATTGGACAGGGTCAAGGGCCTGATTGGGTTTCTTTTTGAAAGCTCGATGTACTGACAAGTGTGACGATGCTGCAGCTTTAAGAGGTTTTTTTGTCCTGGTTTCGTTTAAGAGAGAGATTGAATGATCGTTACCAGGCTGTTTAGTTAAGACCACTCAAGTAAACAACGAGGGAGGCCTTGTGTTTATTTTAACGCAGCCCGAATGGGTGTGGCCAGCTCTCACAGATTAGGATCTCTGGGTTTTGATTTCTCAGAAACATCAGAAACTATTGGGGTCTCCACAGAGTTGGAAGCTTCAGGGAATGTCTCCTGGCTGCTGCTCTCTCTGAATTTTCTCTTGGTGCTGTTTTTAATTCCTGGTTTGGAGAAATGTTTGTGACATTCTGTGTCTGAATTTTCCTTTCTTCCGAGGGCTGTGTTAATGTGATTTTCCTATACTGGAACAGTTCATTAGTAATAGTTCCTAGGTCTATTATTCTGTTAACTTGTACAGTAGAATGGAGTTATTCTAGATTCCTCATTCTTTGGTTTCATTTTATCTTTCGTGTTTCAATGAATGGTGTTTTGCTTCACACCAAGTACTTTGACCAGTCACATTGCGTCTAGAACAGACATTTTACATTTCCATTAAAATGAAAAAAAGAGTCTAGGCTCCCGCCTTCAAATATTTTCGAGGGGCTCTGGTGTGGTCCATCACACTAGACTCCTTCTCTTCCTGAGTAATAGGCTGGAGGCACTGAATGGGCTGTCCCTGTTAATCTCCAATAGAGTCAATGGGCTGAATGGCTTCCTCATATTCCTGTGAAACCAGAGTGAGGTACTGAATGAACTCTTGTTTTACTGTGGCAATGTGCAGTGTCAGGCAGTGCTGGTAGATGAATGTTACCGACACTTTAACAGCACAAGTCTCAATGGAGTCTGGGTCTTGCTGCACACGGACACAGACTAGTTCAGGATCTGACGGGGGACAAAATGTTCTGAACATTGTGGAATCTTCAGCGACCATCCCCACTTCTGATCTTATGGTGGGGAAGGTGGGGGTGGGGAGACATTGATGAAGCAGCTGAAGCTGTTTGTGAAGAGGAAGCTACCCTGAGGATCTCCCACAGAGCTGACCCAGGACAGAGATGATGACCATCTTCCTTTGTGCCATGTTTGACCCCAAACTCTGGAGAGTTTACTCTGATTCCCATTAAGTCCAGTTTTGTTAAGCTTCTTGGTGTCAACAAAAGTCAACCACTGCCTTGATATCAGGGCCAGTCATTTTTACCTGATCCCTTGTCTCAACCTCTTTTGTTCATATCAATAAACCATGATATAGGAGCAGCAAGTGTTTTCTTCAAACAGGTGGTATTGAATGTCAGGATTTCTCTTCTCAAGAGTCTTCGGGGAGCTAGATGTATGAACGTATTTGAAGAGGAGGTAGATGGATATTGACCTGACAGAGAGGTGAGGGCTATGAGGAATTGAGTTTGAAAGAGGATTTGAGACCAAGAGCAGATCAGTCACGATCTTAGTGAAGGACAAGGCAGGCTTGGGGAGTGAACGACCTGCCCCTGTTTCTGATGTTCTCACATTCTGTTATTGGAGAGTTAGTGGGTGTTATTTTCATGAATGTTATGTTTTTGAATATTGCAGTCAGGGAGACCAGATGATTTTGTGATCCATCTCTGGTTGAGGTATGGGGGCTGTATTCACAGTGAATCTGGGTCTACAACGTGACCAACAAATGAAGCACAAGTTGCAGAGAGGGGAAGCTCTGTAAAGAGAGATGAGGGCCCTCTTTCATACCTGTGCCTGGGCTTTCCAATTACTTTTCCCAAATCACTTCAAAGCGTGTGACAGTCTTGAGAGGCTGAATGGTCTCCTCTGTTTCTGTGCACCAGGTTATAGGAATAAGTGGCCTCCAACTGTTCCTGTCTAGCAGGTTTGAGGGGCTGAATGGAACACAGAAACATGGGACTGAGGAGCAGGAGTGGGTCATTAGATACTTTGACCCTTCTCCACCAGGAAGTAAGATTGTGGCTGATCAGGTTGTGCACTCAGCCTCACTTTCCTGTATCCCAATATCCGTGACTCACTTCTCTGTCAAATATTTAGTAATGCAACTTTCAATCAATGTGAACATAGAGGCACAATAAACTTCCAGTGAAGAGAATTCCCACTTGAAAGGTCCATTCAGAATTTTTCGTCATCCCTCTTATAGAATCAGAGAGTCATGCAGAACGGAAACAGACCCGTTAGTCCAACCTGTTCACTCCGATCAGATATCAAATCTGATCTCGTCCCATTTGCCAGCATTTGGCCAATATCCCTCCTCTGAGATACCTTTTAAATGTGTGATTGTACCCACCTTCACCACTTCCTCTGACAGCACTTTCTGTACACACACCACTCTCTGTGTGGAACATTTACCTTCAGGTCCCTTTTAAATCATTCGTCCTGTCCCCTCCAACCTATGCCCTCTTGTTCTGGACTCCCCTATCCTGGAGAGCAGAACGTGGCTGTTCAGAATATCCATGCCCCTGATGGTTTTATAAACCTCTATAATGTCACCCTTCAGCTTCTGACACTCCAGGGGGAGACGCCTCAACCTAATCAACCTCTCCCTAAAGCTCAAACCTCCACTCCTGGGACATCAGTGTAAGTCATGTCTGCAGAAAACCGAGTTGTACGCAGTATTCTTAAAGTGGCCTCACCAACATCCTGTACAGATGCAACATACCACCCCAACTCCTATATTCAATGCTATGACTGATTAAGGCAAATGTGCCAAATGTGTTCTGCACCACACTGTCTACCTGCGACTCCACTTTCAAGGAACAATGTACCTGCAGCCCTATGTCCCTTTGTTTCACAACATGCCCCTGGACCTGACCATGAAGTATATAATGTCTGCCCTGATTTGCCTTCCCAAAATGCAAAGCTTCATATTTATCTAAATTAAACTTCATCTGTTACTCCTTGTTCCTTTGTCCCATCTAATTGCGGTCTTGTACTCTGAGCTAATCTACTACACCACCTTTCTGATGTCATCTGTAACCTTACTAACTATGGCCCCAATATTCACATCGAAATCCTTCACATAATTGATGAAATACAGTGAACTCAGTACTGATTCTTACAGCACACTGCTGCTCACAAGCCTCCAGTCTGAAAAATATCCCTCTTCCTTCACGCCATTTGTGACTGGCTTCTTCTGTATCCCATGTGACTGAAACTTACTAATCTGTCTACCAATCGGAATGAAATACTAGCTATGAAGAGAGGCTGAGTAGGTTAGGTTTATTTTCACTGGAAAAAAGGAGATGGGGTGGGGGGACCTGATTGAGGTTTACAAAATCATGAAGGGTATAGCCAGGGTGGATAGAGAGGGGCTTTTTCCCAGGTTGAAGGATTCAATAATGAGAGGTCATGCTTTCAAAGTGAGAAGTGGTAAGTTTAAGGGGGGATACACGCGGTAAGTACTTTACACAGAGGGTGGTGGGCGTTTGGAACGCGTTGCTAGCAGAGGTGGTAGAGGTAGGCACGGTCGATTCATTTAAGATGCGTCTGGACAGATGCATGAGTAGATGGGGAGCAGAGGGACACAGATGGTTAGGGATTGACCGACAGATTTAGACAGTACATTTGGATCGGCTCAGGCTTGGAGGGCGAAGGGCCTGTTCCTGAGCTGTAAATTTTCTTTGCTCTTTGTTCTTTAAATGAACATCTTGCTGAAGTCCACATAGACAATTTCTATCAAACTGTCTTCATCAATCTTCTTTGTCACCTCTTCAAAAAACTCAACCAAATTAATGAGACATGATTTCCCATGCAGAAAGCCACGTTGTCTACCCCGATCAGCCCTTGCCTTCCCAAATGTATGTAAATGGTGTCCCTCAGAATCCTTTCCAACAACTTACCCACCACTGACATCAGGCTCACCCGTCTATAGTTCCCCGGCTTTTTGGGGTCACTGTTTCGTTTTCTAGTCCCACTCCTCCACTGCTCACAACAAATGTTAAATGTAACCAGGTTGGTGATATGGCCGATGATATCGGTCTCAGACAGGGTAAGGGTCAGTTTTAGGAACAAGTCAGGCTAGTTTCTTTAATCTGCTAAAACAACACGTTTATGATCCAGAGCAATGTTAGTAAAACTATGATGGAAAGGTGAATGGCAAACTGTTTGGGTATTGCAATTATATAATCAATACTTCCCTTTCTAAAACCACTGACACACACACACACACACACACACACACTCACACACACACACACACACACACACACACACACACACACACACACACACACACACACACACACACAAACACACACAAACACACACACAATTTTAACTTGAAAGAACTTGGTCCAAAGTATATTGGAACTCATGACAATGGAAAAATTGTGAGATTGTCCAAAACGTTATTCTGCTTCTGAAGATATTGTACTCACACAAGCTACTAGCAATGGGATTTCATCGTGGGAGAGTTTGGATTTGGCTGAACTCCCTTTGCTTTAGGCAGTGAGTAGATTCCAGTGAATTCTGGTTCGGGATCATCCAAAGGGTAGCACGGTGGTGAGCACTGCTACCTCACAGCACCAGGGACTTGGGGTCGATTCCAGCCTTGGGTGACTGTCTGTGTGGAGTTTGTACATTCTCCCCTTATCGATGTGAGCTTCTAATGGGTGATCCAGTTTCCTACCACAAACTGTGTAGGTTCGGTGGGTTGGTCATGCTAAATTGTCTGTAATGTTCATGGAAATCTTGGTTATGTGAATTAGTCAGGGGTAAGTATAGGGGAATGGTTTGGGAAGGTTGTTATGGACTTGTTGGGCCGAAGGGCCTGTTTCAACACTGCAGGGATTCCATAAAAATAAGAATGGTAACGATGACTGTCGAGGTTTTTTTTTAGCTCGCACACATTGCTGTGATGAGGAACAATGAAGGAGAGAGAGTGCAATAGGCCATTCCTTCTCAGGCAGATTACATTTTCTCACTCTCTGAGTTGAATCACACAGTAATGTCATCCTCTCCCAAACTGGACCATGTGAGGTCTCCTTGTACATTGTCCAAACTATGTCTCCATCACATTCCCTGTTGCATGTCGGTGCATCATTGCTGCTGTCATACACAGAGCCATACCCTTCACAGAAAATGGTCTCGGTCAATTTGAAGATATATTTATATGTCCCTGCGTCATTAAAAAATAAAAATGTTTAATTTATTCAGAATGCCTGTGTTAAACTGAATGCATTTTTAAAAGAAATACAGGAATTGCTGGAGAAGCTCACCAGGTCTCTCAGTACCTAGATGCTGTAGTTGTACCATCCTCCACCACTTCCTCTGGCAGCTCATTCCATACACACACCACCCTCTGTGTGAAATGGTGCCCTTTAGGCCTCCTCAAAACCTTTCCCCTCTCACTTTCCAGCAATGCCCTCTATTTTTGGACGACCCTAACCTGGGGAAAAACCCCTGACAACTCACCCTATCCATGGCCATTTTGACTTTATAAACCCTTCACTGGTGTGAAATGTGACCCCAATCAACACGGATGGATGTACTTTCAGTCATTCTGGGCTACATTCTGAAATGCAATATTGACACCTCTTCCTTCTCCATCAAGTCACAATTTTAAATCCATTTTAATCAGTTTGTTCAGATGTATCCTGAGACACTTCTGTGGGCTTTACGCCTGGACCTTTGTGCCCGGAGGCAGGGACACTAGCATCACTCAACAATACCCATAAAGCTGTCACATTATTCTCCTGTGTGTTTGTTCATCAGACTGTTCTGACATGCTGGGACATACCTCTGCAACAGGCAGGACTTGAATCCAGGCCTTCTAGTCCAGAGCTAGGAACACTAGTACAGGAATTGGAATCAAATCCAGAGCTCTGGCTCATACACAGGGACACTACACACTACACTACCATACCAAGATGTTGGGTCATATTTTATTGCCCACTTTCAGCTCAGTGTGGATTTATTATAATCAGGTTCCCATTACTGAACTGCACAAAACACTTTGTATTGTTAAGCAAACGCAAGATAGTTGTTCTCAACTGTAGGATATTGAGGGTACGTGCTGTGCCATCAAAATTAACTATAAAAATCTTTAATCGCTATTATCTATAGTCTACAATATTAAGGAAAGAAATCCTGCAAACACACTCTGCCCAATGAAAGGTCTCAAATAGATATTTATTACTGAACACCAGAGACGAAGGAAGAGCTTAATTTCTGGCCCCAAAACACCGATCACTCTTCCCAACTCTCACGTGTGACTCTCCTTTTCCTAAAACCATTAAATGATACCAGGCCACTGATTACTGTCCAGCTTCTCCTCCCCACTGACTGTGTCTGCAAACTGTCCCTCGTCCCCCTAACCACACAAGGCAACCCAAGCTCAGGGTCTTTGTGAAACTCAAGGCCGGAGTGTGTAGGCCTCCTGGAGAGGGGGATGGGCATTTTAAAATTGAAGGGAGAGGTTGAGGTGACAGTAATGTCACTCACTGGGCTGAGGGGTGGCGGATGGAGTTTAGTTTGGATTAATGCGAGGTATTGGATTTGGTAAATCAAACAACAGCAGGACCTATACAATTAAAAGTAGAGCCTTTGGCAGTGTTGTAGAACAGAAACCTAGGCCGTCAGGTATAATTCTTTAAAATTTGCATCTCATATAGATCGTGTGGTTAAGAAGGTGTTTAACACACATGTCTTCATTGGTCAGACCCTTTGAGTATCGGAATGGGGATGTCATGTTGTGGTTGTACAGGACATTGCTGAGACCTCTTCTAGAATACTGTGTCCAGTCTGGTCATCCTGCCCGTTCATTCCATAGGCACACCACCCTCTGGGTGAAAAATTTGCCCCTTAGGTCACTTTTAAATGTTTCCCCTCTCACCTTAACCCTATGTCCTCTAGTTTTGGACTCCCCGTACCCTTACAAAATACCTTGACTATTCACTTTGATATTATTGACCTTGATATTATTAAGCTGGAGAGGATTGAGAAGAGATTAACCTGGATGTTGCTGGGAAAGGAGGGAGTGAGCTGCAAGGAGAGGCTGGATCGGCTGGGACTTTTTTCACTGAAGAATATGAGAATAAGCAGTAACTTTACAGAGGTTTATAAATTAATGAGGGGTACAGAGAAGCTGAAGGACTGATGTCTTTTCTCTAGAGTTGAGGATTCAAAATTGAGGGATTTTCAAGGTGCGAGGAAAAAAGATTTACGAAAGTCATGAGAGGTAATTATTTTAGACAGAAGCTGGCTTGTGTGTGGAATGAACTTCCAGAGGAAGTGGTGAAAACAGGGACAGTTACAACATTTAAAGGACATTTAGATCAGTACATGGATAAGACATCAGTTTGGATGGTGCTGCGAGCAGCTGCCCTCTCCCTCCCCCTCTCTGAATGAATCCCTATTGGTTTTCACCCTCCGCCAATGCCTGTGCAGTGGCGTGTGGAGGCCAGCAGAGGGTGGCATTGCATCACTTTAAGCACCACTGAGACTGCCAGACCTGCCCCACACAGAGACACACAGATACACACACGGGGATGGTGAGGACACAGCGTGAAGCTCATCTGGTAACTTAAATGAAACATAAAGAAATGCTCAATTCGCCTCGTAAACTGTTAAAATATGAGGGACAGATCTGCCAAATTCCACTGTTTAAATAAAACGATCAATTTCGTTTTTTCACTCTGAAAGTGAACATTTTACATCAACTATTCACAATTCTGGGACTCTCTTTCTCTTAACTGCTTATTACCCGACTCCAGCTCTATAGCAATATACTGTTTCTGGGTCTGCCACCCTCTCGTATCACAGGAGTTTGTAAGCTCTCAGTTCAGAACAGCATTCCCTCTCTCTTAAAGGTATAGTACACGCTTTCAACTTCATCACATTATACCCTGATGAATATCGATAAGTGGGACCTATCCGGATTCCTCTTGCTCTGTGGTTTGTCAATATTTCATTCGCTCCGTCTGGTGTGTGTCAGGACTTTTGTTGCTTCATTGACAGCATGTCATTATTCGACTTTGTCCATAGGAATATATCAGTATTTCACTTGCTCACACTCGCGAGTGTGGGGCAGGATTTCAGTTGTTTCATGGGGACTGTGAGGCTATGACAATCTCAATGTTTGTAGGTGGCAGCGAACCTGGAAGAACTCTGAAGTCTATGGAGGACAGTGTGGAACTCTGACAGGACAGTGATACGTTGGAGTAGTTTTCGGGCAGATGGGGATCAGTGCAGAGCAGTTTGAGGTGAGACACTTTGATAGGAAAGACAATGAAAGACAGTTTAAAACAGGCTGTGCCATTATAAAGGGGGTGCAGGAGCAGAGGGCGCTGGGTGTATATGAGCACAGATTGTTGAAGATATCAGGGCAGGTGGGGAGAGCAGTAACTATCACAGATTAGTTTCAGTATCTGAGCTGTTTATAGGGGGAGGTGTATGAGGGAGTCTCCGTGCTCCCTTCCTGGGAGGTGGAGGTGACGATGTGTTGAGAGCCCACCCTCCTGCCCACCGAGACCGTGGGGATTCCATTTGTACCAGCTCGACACAAAAGGGAGATGGCATCAGGGCCATGGCTTCTAAGTTGTGCCGGGGGGAAACGGAGCTGCCAGTGGGTTTAAAGTGAGAATTGCCCTTCAATGAACATTGCTCCTTACTCGGTCGGTGGGACGTGGATGTTTCAGAATCTCCACACGAGGCGTCCCGGTCCTCTCCGGCTCGTACCAGGCTCCTCCCAACATGGCAGGGGGAGGGGGGTGAGGGAACGGATATCGGGCACTCCATCACCCAGATAGGCCCTTTCTGTCCTTTTCCAGGCTGTTTTTCCTGGAATGGGAGAAAGGGAGGGAGGGAGTGAGGGTGGGAGTGGGTGGCCTTGCTGTTAGTGCTGGTATCGGTGGGGATAATGGTATAATGGTGAGGTGTCCGGAGGGAGTCAGTCCACAGTGTTGTATCCATGCAGTGTTATTAGTGTGGGGGTGAAGTGGAGGGAGGAGGGGAGAGAGAGGGAGAGGGAGAGACTGAGACAGAGAGAGAAGGTGCAGCATGAGGCAGTGAGTGTGGTGGACCATGAGCCTTGTTCAGGGGGTCGGTGCTATAACAGATATACCGTGAGTGTGAGGGAGCAGAGAGAATACAGTGACCCTTATCCTGACAGAGTGGGGGAGGTAATTGATGCTTGTCCTGTATTGCTGGGTATTTCTTCAGACCACAGATACTGTACTGAGCTGGGTGGGGAGCTCAGACCATGCTCGGTGGGTCTGGTGGTGTCACCCCCTCTGAGAAGAGAATGGTCGCCCTCTGTACTAGCCCATCCACCAGGACCTCCGTGCCCCTGTTGACAAACCGTGGTGTAATTGTCCCTTATCTGCCATGCTCGGGGTAAACTGTGCAGGGCCCCTCCAAGCTGAGAAAGCTCAATCGTGTGACCATTATGCTTTTAAAAATGACATCAGTGTCAGGGATCACAGAATATCCAGGGGTATCTGGGTGATGGGGTGTACCTCCAGCCATGAACGACTCCATTTACAAAGCTGTAGAACAAATGCTCATACAAAACTCTCCATCATCTGACCTCAGACCAATATCCCATTTTCCCATTTTTCCTGGGAAGACAGGCTCATGTTACAGGATGCTATCGAAGTGTCTACATTTCAGTATTCTGAAACCTGGGAACACATCCTTCCATGACACTGTCTCTCAGTCTCCCCCTCTCTGTCTATGCCCCAAACCCCTCCCATGTGATGATATTAAACTGAGTCCCCCGCCATCTCTCTCTGGCAGTGATGTTCATACGCACAGCACCCCCTTGTCATGGCACAATGGGGATATGGAGCTGTAAATGGGTGACACTGTACATCCTGTCACTTCCAGCCCGGGCTGCAAGTTTCCCCACACTGGGCAGGGATCTAACACAGTGTTACTGAGCAATGTACTGGGGTGGGGTACACAGTCCTACATGCTGGGAGGGTAACTGCTCCTGGGTTACAGATCAATGTACTGGGGTGGTGTACACAGTCCTACATGCTGGGAGGGTAACTGCTCCTGGGTTACAGATCAATGCACTGGGGTGGGGTACACAGTCCTACATGCTGGGAGGGTAACTGCTCCTGGTTTACAGATTAATGTACTGGGGTGGTGTACACAGTCCTACATGCTGGGAGGGTAACTGCTCCTGGTTTACAGATCAATGCAATTGGGGTGGGGTACACAGTCCTACATGCTGGGAGGGTATCTGCTCCTGGGTTACAGATCAATACACTGGTGTGGTGTACACAGTCCTACATGCTGGGAGGGTAACTGCTCCTGGTTTACAGATCAATGCAATTGGGGTGGGGTACACAGTCCTACATGCTGAGAGGGTAACTGCTCCAGGGGTACAGATCAATGCACTGGGGTGGTGTACACAGTCCTACATGCTGGGAGGGTAACTGCGCCTTGTTTGCAAATTAATTCACGGGTGATCAATGCACAGGTCGCTGAGCTGGTCAGACTATCTAGTTGAGGTTTATAGATAATACAATGATGTGGTCTGTGCAGCTCCCCGTTCTGGACAGATATCTAGTCTGGGTTTATAGATCAATGCACTGCTGTGGTCTGCACAGTGCTCCACTCTGGACAGATCGCTGGATTGTATTGACCAGGACAATGGATGAATCTGGACAGATTGCTGGGTTGTACTGAGCAGTACACTGGCCTGGTCTACAGCGTGTTCAACGGTGAACAGATATCTCCACTGGGTTTATGGTGTCTAGGCTGATCTGTGAGGTGGATTGAGAATGTGGTAAATCGAACCATTTCAGCTGATCTGGCAATGCCTTTAGTTCCCATTCCTGTGATTGGACTCTCCGTCTCTCACTCCATGAATGTTACAGTGTGCCCAGGCACGTAACATCATGTTAGTGGGGTGGGTCGGGGGAACAGGTCAAGGAGTTCCTCGGAACGTTCTATCCTCAACATTCTATAACAGACATTCCCTGGAGGTTCAGAGTGGTTTATATACAGAATAACAGATATCCTGGAGTGAGTTACAGCCTGGAATCTAATTGAGGGGTTCAGAGTGGTTTATATACAGAATAACAGATATCCTGGAGTGAATTACAGCCTGGAATCTAATTGAGGGGTTCAGAGTGGTTTATATACAGAATAACAGATATCCTGGAGTGAATTTCAGACTGGATATAATTGAGGCCTTCAGAGTGGTATATATACAGAAAAACAGATATCCTGGAGTGAGTTCCACTCTGGAATCTAATTGAGGGGTTCAGAATGGTTTATATACAGAATAACAGATATCCTGGAGTGAGTTAAAGTCTGGATCTAATTGAGGGGTTCAGCGTGGTTAATATACAGACTAACACATAGTCCAGAGCGAGTTACAGCGTGGAATCTAATTGAGGGGTTCAGAGTGGTTTATATACAGAATAACAGATAGCCCGGAGTGAGATAAAGCCTGGAATCTAATTGAGGGGTTCAGAGTAGTTTATATACAGAAAAACAGATATCCTGGAGTGAATTTCAGTCTGGATCTAATTGAGGCCTTCAGAGTGGTATATATACAGAATAACAGATATCCTGGAGTGAGTTACACTCTGGAATCTAATTGAGGGGTTCAGAGTGGTTTATATACAGAATAACAGATATCCTGGAGTGAGTTACACTCTGGAATCTAATTGAGGGGTTCAGCGTGGTTAATATACAGACTAACAGATAGTCCAAGAGCGAGTTACAGCCTGGAATCTAATTGAGGGGTTCAGAGTGGTTTATATACAGAATAACAGATAGCCCGGAGTGAGATAAAGCCTGGAATCTAATTGAGGGGTTTAGAGTGGTTTATATACAGAATAACAGATATCGCGGAATGAGTTACAGCCTGGAATCTAATTGAGGGGTTCAGAGTGGTTTATATACAGAATAACAGATATCCTGGAGTGAGTTACAGCCTGGATCAAATTGAGGCATTCAGAGTGGTTAATATACAGAATAACAGATAGTCCAGAGTGAGTTACAGCCTGGAATCTAATTGAGGGGTTCAGAGTGGTTTATATATAGAATAACAGATAGCCCAGAGTGAGTTACAGCCTGGAATCTAATTGAGGGGTTCAGAGTGGTTTATATACAGAATAACAGATAGCCCGGAGTGAGTTACAGCCTGGAATCTAATTGAGGGGTTCAGAGTGGTTTATATATAGAATAACAGATATCCCGGAGTGAGTTACAGTCTGGAATCTAATTGAGGGGTTCAGAGTGGTTTATATACGGAATAATAGATATCCCGGAGTGAGTTACAGCCTGGAATCTAATTGAGGGGTTCAGGGTGATTCATATACAGAATAACAGATATCCTGGAGTGAGTTCAGCCTGGAATCTAATTGAGGGGTTCAGAGTGGTTTATACACAGAATAACAGATATCGCGGAGTGAGTTACTGCCTGGAATCCAATTGAGGGGGTCAGAGTGGTTCATATACAGAATAACAGATATCCTGGAGTGAGTTACAGCCTGGATCAAATTGAGGCATTCAGAGTGATTAATATACAGAATAACAGATAGTCCAGAGTGAGTTACAGCCTGGAATCTAATTGAGGGGTTCAGAGTGGTTTATATATAGAATAACAGATAGCCCAGAGTGAGTTACAGCCTGGAATCTAATTGAGGGGTTCAGAGTGGTTTATATACAGAATAACAGATAGCCCGGAGTGAGTTACAGCCTGGAATCTAATTGAGGGGTTCAGAGTGGTTTATATATAGAATAACAGATATCCCGGAGTGAGTTACAGTCTGGAATCTAATTGAGGGGTTCAGAGTGGTTTATATACGGAATAATAGATATCCCGGAGTGAGTTACAGACTGGAATCTAATTGAGGGGTTCAGGGTGATTCATATACAGAATAACAGATATCCTGGAGTGAGTTCAGCCTGGAATCTAATTGAGGGGTTCAGAGTGGTTTATACACAGAATAACAGATATCGCGGAGTGAGTTACTGCCTGGAATCCAATTGAGGGGGTCAGAGTGGTTCATATACAGAATAACAGATATCCTGGAGTGAGTTACAGTCTGGATCTAATTGAGGCCTTCAGAGAGGTTAATATACAGAATAACAGATAATCCAGAGCGAGTTACAGCCTCGAATCGAATTGAGGGGTTCAGAGTGGTTTATATACAGAATAACAGATATCCCGGAGTGAGTTACAGTCTGGAATCTAATTGAGGGGTCCAGGGTGGTTTATACACAGAATAACAAATATCCCGAAGTGGGTTACAGCCTGGAATCTAATTGAGGGGTTCAGAGTGGTTTATATACAGAATAACAGATAGCCTGGAGTGAGTTACAGCCTGGAATCTAATTGAGAGGTTCAGAGTGGTTTATATACAGATTAACACATATCCCGGAGTGAGTGACGGCCTGGAATCTAATTAAGGGGTTCAGAGTGGTTCATATCCAGAATAACAGATAGTCCAGAGCGAGTTACTGCCTGGAATCTAATTGAGGCGTTCAGAGTGGTTTATATACAGAATAACAGATATCCTGGAGTGAGTTACAGCCTGGATCAAATTGAGGCCTTCAGAGTGGTTAATATACAGAATAACAGATAGTCCAGAGTGAGTTACAGTCTGGAATCTAATTGAGGAGTTCAGAGTGGTTTATATATAGAATAACAGATAGCCCGGAGTGAGTTCCAGCCTGGAATCTAATTGAGGGGTTCAGAATGGTTTATATACAGAATAACAAATATCCCGAAGTGGGTGACAGCCTGGAATCTAATTGAGGGGTTCAGAGTAGTTTATATACAGAATAACAGATAGCCTGGAGTGAGTTACAGCCTGGAATCTAATTGAGAGGTTCAGAATGGTTTATATACAGAATAACAGATATCCTGGAGTGAATTTCAGTCTGGATCTAATTGAGGCCTTCAGAGTGGTTAATATACAGAATAACAGATAGTCGAGAGTGAGTTACAGCCTGGAATCTAATTGCGGGGTTCAGAGTGGTTTATATACAGAATAACAGATATTCCGGAGTGAGTTACAGCCTGGAATCTAATTGAGGGGTTCAGAGTGGTTTATATACAGAATAACAGATATCCCGGAGTGAGTTACAGCCTGGAATCTAATTGAGGGGTTCAGAGTGGTTTATATACAGATCAACAGATATCCCGGAGTGAGTTACAGTCTGGAATCCATTTGAGGGTTTCAGAGTGGTTTATACACAGAATAACAGATATCCCGGAGTGAGTTACAGTCTGGAATCTAATTGAGGGGTCCAGGGTGGTTTATACACAGAATAACAAATATCCCGAAGTGGGTTACAGCCTGGAATCTAATTTAGGGGTTCAGAGTGGTTTATATACAGAATAACAGATAGCCCAGAGTGAGTTACAGCCTGGAATCGAATTGAGAGGTCCAGAGTGGTTTATATACAGAATAACAGATATCCTGGAGTGAATTTCAGTCTGGGTCGAATTGAGGCCTTCAGAGTGGTTAATATACAGAATACCAGATAGTCGAGAGTGAGTTACAGCCTGGAATCTAATTGCGGGGTTCAGAGTGGTTTATATATAGAATAACAGATATCCCGGAGTGAGTTACAGTCTGGAATCTAATTGAGGGGTTCAGAGTGGTTTATATACGGAATAATAGATATCCCGGAGTGAGTTACAGTCTGGAATCTAATTGAGGGGTTGAGAGTGTTTAATATACAGAATGACAGATATCCTGGAGTGATTTCAGTTTGGATCTAATTGAGGCCTTCAGAATGGATAATATAATGAATAACAGATAGTCCAGAGCGAGTTACAGTCTGGAATCTAATTGCGGGGTTCAGAGTGGTTTATATACAGAATAACAGATATCCCGGAGTGAGTTACAGCCTGGAATCTAATTGAGGGGTTCAGAGTGGTTTATATAGAGATTAACAGATATCCCGCATTGAGTTACAGCCTGGAATGTAATTGAGGGGTTCAGAGTGGTTTATGTATTGAATAACAGATAGCCCGGAGTGAGTTCCAGCCTGGAATCTAATTGAGGGGTTCAGAGTGGTTTATATACAGAATAACAGATAGCCCGTCGCGAGTTACAGACTGGAATCTACTTGAGGGGTTCAGAGTGGTTTATACACAGAATAACAGATATCCCGGAGTGAGTTACAGCCTGGAATGTAATTGAGGGGTTCAGAGAGGTTTATACACAGAATAATAGATATCCCGGAGTGAGTTACAGTCTGGAATCTAATTGAGGGGTTCAGAGTGGTTTATATACAGAATAACAGATATCCTGGAGTGAGTTACAGCCTGGAATCTAATTGAGGGGTCCAGGGTGGTTTATACACAGAATAACAAATATCCCGAAGTGGGTTACAGCCTGGAATCTAATTGAGGGGTTCAGAGTGGTTTATATACAGAATAACAGATAGCCTGGAGTGAGTTACAGCCTGGAATCTAATTGAGAGGTTCAGAGTGGTTTATATACAGAATAACAGATAGCCTGGAGTGAGTTACAGCCTGGAATCTAATTGAGGGGTTCAGAGTGGTTTATATACAGAATAACAGATATCCTGGAATGAATTTCAGTCGGGATCTAATTGAGGCCTTCAGAGTGGTTAATATACAGAATAACAGATAGTCGAGAGTGAGTTACAGCCTGGAATCTAATTGAGGGGTTCAGAGTGGTTTATATACAGAATAACAGATATCCTGGAGTGAGTTACAGCCTGGAACCGAATTGAGGGGTTCAGAGTGGTTTATATACAGATTAACAGATATCCCGGAGTGGGTTACAGCCTGGAATCTAATTGAGGGGTTCAGAGTGTTTTATGTACAGAATAACAGATATCCCGGAGTGAGTTACTGCCTGGAATCTAATTGAGGGGTTCAGAGTGGTTTATATACAGAATAACAGATATCCTGGAGTGAGTTACAGTCTGGATCTAATTGAGGGGTTCAAAGTGGTTTATATACAGAACAACACATAGCCCAGACTGAGTTACGGCCTGGAATCTAATAGAGGGGTTCAGAGTGGTTTATACACAGAATAACAGATAGCCAAGGGTGGGTTACAGCCTGGAATCTAATTGAGGGGTTCAGGGTGGTTTATACACAGAATAACAGATATCCCGGAGTGAGTTACAGCCTGTAATCTAATTGCGGGATTCAGAGTGGTTTATATACTGAATAACAGATATCCCGGAGTGAGTAACAGTCTGGAATCTAATTGAGGGGTTCAGAGTTTTTTATATACTGAATAATAGATATCCCGGAGTGAGTTACAGCCTGGAATCTAATTGAGAGGTTGAGAGTGGTTTATATACAGAATGACAGATATCCTGGAGTGAATTACAGTCTGGATCTAATTGAGGCCTTCAGAATGGTTAATATAAAGAATAACAGATAGTCCAGAGCGAGTTACAGCCTGGAATCTAATTGAGGGATTCAGACTGGTTTATATACAGAATAACAGATAGCCCGGAATGAGTTACAGCCTGGATCAAATTGAGGGGTTCAGAGTGGTTTATATACAGAATAACAGATATCCTGGAGTGAGTGACAGTCTGGATCTAATTGAGGCCTTCAGAGTGGTCAATATGCAAAATAACAGATAGTCCAGAGCGAGTTACAGCCTGGAATCTAATTGAGGGGTTCAGAGTGGTTTATATACAGAACAACACATAGCCCAGACTGAGTTACGGCCTGGAATCTAATAGAGGGGTTTCGAGTGGTTTATATACAGAATAACAGATAGCCCAGGGTGGGTTACAGCCTGGAATCTAATTGAGGGGTTCAGAGTGGTTAATATACAAAATACCAGAAAGCCCAGGGTGCGTTACAGCCTGGAATCTAATTGAGGGGTTCAGAGTGATTTATACACAGAGTAACAGATATCCCGGAGTGAGTTACAGCCTGGAATCTAATTGAGCGGTTCAGAGTGGTCTATATACTGAATAACAGATATCCCGGAGTGAGTTACAGCCTGGAATCAAATTGAGCGGTTCAGAGTGGTCTATATACTGAATAACAGATATTCCAGAGTGAGATACAGCCTGGAATCTAATTGAGGGGTTCAGAGTGGTTTATATACAGAATAACAGATATCCTGGAGTGAGTTACAGTCTGAAATCTAATTGAGGGGTTCAGAGTGGTTTATATACAGAATAACAGATATCCCGGAGTGAGTTACAGCCTGAAATCTAATTGAGGGGTTCAGAGTGGTTTATATACAGAATAACAGATATCCCGGAGTGAGTTACAGCCTGGAATCAAATTGAGCGGTTCAGAGTGGTCTATATACTGAATAACAGATATCCCAGAGTGAGTTACAGCCTGGAATCTAATTGAGGGGTTCAGGGTGGTTCTTATGCAGAATAACAGATAGCCCGGAGTGAGTTACAGCCTGGAATCAAATCAAGGGGTTCAGGCTGGTTTATGTTACAGAATAACAGATATCCCGGAGTCAGTTAAAGCCTGGAATGTAATCGCGGGGTTTGGGGTGGTTTATACACAGAAAACAGATAGCCTGGAGTGAGTTAAGGCACGGAAACTAATTGAGGGGTTCAGGCTTGTTTATATACAGAATAACAGATAGCCCTGAGTGAGCTAATGCCTTGAACCTAATTGAGGAGTTCACAGTGATTTATATACAGAATAACAGATGCCACGGAATGAGATATAGCCTGGAATCTAATCGAGGGGTTCAGGGTGGTTTATATTCAGAATAACAGATGGCTCGGAGTGAGTTACAGCCTGGAATCTAATCGAGGGGTTCAGGGTGGTTTATATTCAGAATAACAGATGGCTCGGAGTGAGTTATAGCCTGGAATCGAATCGCGGGGTTCAGGGTGATTTATATACAGAATAACAGATAGCCCAGGGTGAGTTACAGCCTGGAATCTAATCACGGGGTTCAGGGTAGTTTATATACAGAATAACAGATAGCCTGGAGTAAGTTACAGCTTGTAATCGAATCGATGTGTTCAGGGTGGGTTCCATACAGAATAACAGATAGCCTGGAGTGAGTTACAGCCTGGATTTGAATCGAGGTGTTCAAGGTTCCTTATATACAAAATAACAGTTAGCCCAGTGTGAGTTACAGCCTGGAATCTAATCGCGGGGTTCAGGGTGGTTTATAGACACCATAACAGGCAGCCCGGAGTGAGTTACAGCTTGGAATTGAATTGAGGTGTTCAGGGTGGGTTATGTTCAGAATAACAGATAGCCTGGAGTGAGTTACAGCTTGGAATTGAATTGAGGTGTTCAGGTTGGGTTGCATACAGAATAACAGATAGACTGGAGTGAGTTGCAGATTGCATTCAAATTGAGGGTATTTTGCGATTTATCGACAGAGCAACAGGATACGAGAGGAGAGAAAGCAGAGGAGAAATTACCCACCATGGACCAACTCAACAATGAGCTGAGCCAGACAGGATTCAACTGCTTTATGTGGAGGTTTCTATGTGTTCTGAAAGATGGGAGAGAAACAGGCAGATACCCACATTTTCTATGATGTTGCAGTCAAATCTCTGAAAGACAGGGAATCCCTAAGCAGAGACGCAGAGTTAAACTCAGTTTAAAATCTCTCCATCACACACATACACCCACACAGAGAAACTGTATATAATGTGGAGAAATGTCCATGTGCAGCACAGATTTCCAAACTAACTCAGTGACAGACCAAAACCCCGTTCTCTGCCCAGTCCCCACTTCCAGACCCAGGGAGGTTTTATCCCTGACCCAGGGCATGTTTCTGACTGGATACTATTACATTGGAACATGAAGGTACTGAGTGTAACAGTTTGCTACATCCTATCATGTCATCTATTTTGCTGTCATTGTTTTGTGAATTATATTGAAAACATTGGCAGGTGCAAGAGAATATTCTGGAAGGTGATTTGCAGTAAGAATAGAAAAAGCTGAATGTTTCTGTGTAAAATGATGAGAAATTCTGAAGCAGTATTGTTCAGATGCTACAGCTGATCATGTACGGAAACATCAGTAAGTTAACATGATGGTAGTGCCAGCAGATAGGAGGACCCGTGATACATTGATCATTATTGAGATTAGATTGTGTTGGGAACATGAGCTTAACATGACAGGAATTGAAATCAAATCAATGGGTTCAGGGTGGTTAATATACAGAATAACAGATAGCCCAGAGTGAGTTACAGCCTGGAATCTAATTGAGGGGTTCAGAGTGGTTTATATACAGAATAACAGATAGCCCAGGGTGAGTTACAGCCTGGAATCTAATCAAGGGGTTCAGGCTGGTTTATGTTACAGAATAACCGATATCCCGGAGTGAGTTAAAGCCTGGAATGTAATCGAGGGGTTCGGGGTGGTTTATATACAGAAAACAGATACCCTGGAGTGAGTTAAGGCATGGAATCTAATTGAGGGGTTCAGGCTTGTTTATATACAGAATAACAGATAGCCCTGAGTGAGTCAATGCCTGGAACCAAATCGAGGAGTTCAGAGTGATTTATATACAGAATAACAGATGCCACAGAATGAGATACAGCCAGGAATCCAATCGAGGGGTTCCAGGTGGGTTACATACAGAATAACAGATAGCCTGGAGTGAGTTACAGCCTGGATTCAAATCGAGGTGTTCAGGGTGGGTTATATACAAAATAACAGCCCAGAGTGAGTTACATGTTGGAATCTAATTGAGAGGGTTCCGGGTGATTCATATAATCCCGACAGTGGGGAAACAAGCCCTTCAGCCCAACAAGACCACAGTGACCCACAGAAGAATAACCCATGCAGACCCATTTCCCCACATTTATCCCTGACTAATACACCTCACATACACATCCCTGAACACTGTGGACAATTTTAACAGCTTTGGATTGAATGGTTAATATACAGAATAACAGATACCCAGGAGTGTGATACAGACTGGAATCTAATCAAACGATTGAAGTGGCTAATGTACAGAGTCCCTTAAAATTGGAAGTCAGTTACAGATTGGAATTTTATCAAGGGGATTCAGGACGATTATGTGTACAATAACAGATACCCCAGAGTGAGTTACAGACTGGAATCTAATGAAGGGTTTCAGGGTGGTTTATATGCAGAATAACAGGGAGCCCGGAGTGAGTTAGAGAGAGATAGAATCATCTAGATGTACAACATGGAAACAGACCCTTCACTCCAACTTGTCCATGCCGACCCGATATCCCAACCCAATCTAGTTCCACCTGGCAGCACCTGGCCCATGTCCCTCCAAACCCTTCCTATTCATATACTCATCCAAATTCCTCTTAAATTTTGCAATTGTACCAGCCCCCACCACTTCCTCTAGCAGCTCACTCCATAAACGTACCACCTTCTGCGTGAAAAAGTTGTCCCTTAGGTCTCTTTCATATCTTTCTCCTCTCAAACTAAACTAATGCCCTCTAGTTCTGGACTCCCTTACACCAGGGTAAACCTCGATAAGTTCACCCCTCAGCCTCTGACACTCCAGGGAAAACAGCCCCAGCCTATTCAGCCTTTCCCTGTAGCTCAAATCCTCCAACCCTGGCAACATCCTTGTAAATCTTTTCTGAACCCTTTCAAGTTTCACAACATCTTTCCAATAGGAAGGAGACCAGAATTGCACGCAATATTCCAAGAGTGACCTAACCAATGTCCTGTATAGCCGCAACATGACCCTCCAACTCCTGTAATCGGTACTCTGACCAATAAAGGAAAGGATACAAAATGCCTTCTTCACTATCCTTCTCCCCGCGACTCCACTGGCAAGGAACTATGAACCTGCACTCCAAGGTCTCTTTGTTCAGCAACACACCCTAGGACCTCACCATTAAATGTAGAAGTCCTGCTAAGATTTGCTTTCCCAAAATCCAGCACCTCGCATTGATCTGAATTAAACTCCATCTGTCACTTCTCAGCCTATTGGCCCGTCTGGTCCAGATCCTGTTGTAATCTGAGGAAACCCTCTTCGTTGTCCACTACACCTGCAATTTTGGTGTCATCTGCAAACTTACTAACTGTATCTCTTATGCTCGCATCCAAATCATTTATATAAATGACAAAAAGTAGAGGGCCCAACTCTGATCCTTGTGAAACTCCACTGGTCACAGGCCTCCAGACTGAAAAACAACTCTCCATCACCACCCTCTGTCTTCTACCTTTGAGCCAGTTCGGTATCTAAATGGCTATTTCGACCTGTATTCCAAGAGATCTAACCTTGCTAATCAGTCTCCCATGGGGAACCTTGTCGAACGCCTTACTGAAGTTCATATAGATCACATCTACTGCTCTGCCCTCATCAATCTTCTTTGTTACTTCTTCAAAACACTCAATCAAGTTTGTGAGACATGATTTCCCAAGCACAAAGCCATGTTCACTATCCCGACTCAGTCCTTGCCTTTCCAAGTTCATGTACATCCTGTCCCTCAGGATTCCCTCCAACAACTTGCCCACCGCCGAGGTCAGGCTGACCGGTCTATAGTTCCCTGGCTTGTCTTTACCACCCTTCTTAAACAGTGGCACCACGTTTGCCAACCTCCAGTCTTCCGGCACCTCACCTGTGACTATCGATGATACAAATATCTCAGCAAGAGGCCCAGCAATCACTTCTCTAGCTTCCCACAGAGTTCTCAGGTATACCTGATCAGGTCCTGGGGATTTATCCACCTTTAACCGTTTCAAGACATCCAGCACTTCCTCCTCTGCATATCTGCAACATTTTGCAAGATGTCACCATCGATTTCCCTACAGTCTACATCTTGCATATCCTTTTCCACAGTAAATACTGATGCAAAATATTCATTTAATATCTCCCCCATTTTCTGTGGCTCCATACAAAGGCCGCCTTGTTGATCTTTGAAGGGCCCTATTCTCTCTCTAGTTACCCTTTGTCCTTAATATATTTGTAAAAACACTTTGGATTCTCCTTAATTCTATTTTCCACATTTTGTCCACGTTTTGTCTTCCTGATTTCCCTCTTAAGTACACTCCAACTTCCTTTATACTCTTCTAAGGATTCACTCGATCTATCCTGTCTATACCTGACATATGCTTCCTTCTTTTTCTGAACCAAACCCTCAATTTCTTTAGTCAGCCAGCATTCCCTATAACTACCAGCCTTCCCTTTCAACCCTGACAGGAAGTTACTGCCTGGAATCTAATCGTGGGGTTCAGGGTGGTTTATATACAGAATAACAGATAGCCCGGTGTGAGTTACAGCCTAGAATCGAATCGAGGTGTTCATGGTGGTTATATACAGAATAACAGATAGCTCGGAGTGGGTTACAGCCTGGAATCGATTCGAGGTGTTCAGGGTGGGTTATGTACAGAATAACAGATAGCTCGGAGTGGGTTACAGCCTGGAATCGATTCGAGGTGTTCAGGGTGGGTTATGTACAGAATAACAGATAGCTCGGAGTGGGTTACAGCCTGGAATCGATTCGAGGTGTTCAGGGTGGGTTATATAGAGAATAACAGACAACCTGAAGTGAGTTACAGCCTGGAATCTAATCATGGGGTTCAGGGTGGTTTATATACAGAATAGCAGACATCCCGGTGTGATTTACAGCCTGCTATCTAATCGCGGGTTTCAGGGTGGTTTATATCCAGAATAACAGATATTCTGGGGTGTGTTACAGCCTGGAATCTAATTGAGTGGTTCAGGGTGGTTTATCTGCAGAATAACAGATACCCCGGACTGAGTTAGAGCCTGGAATGTAATCGAGGGGTTCAGGGTGGGTTATATACAGAATAACAGAGAGCCCACAGTGAGTTACAGCCTGCAATCTAATCGAGGGGTTCAGGGTGGGTTATATACAGAATAACGGATAGCCCAGAATGAGTTACGGCCTGGAATCTAATCGAGGGGTCAAGAATGTTAGTATACAGAATAACAGATAGCCGGGGTGTGTTACTGCCTGGAATCTAATCAATGTCTGTTCACTTTAAGATAGGACGGATTTTGCTGAATCGAAAGTACAGCCACAGATGCCAGCTAAAGGTCAGACTGTTCCAAATGTAACAATTAGCTGGGAAATGGAAGCCTGAGTTTTTGGTTGCTGTTTTGACAGCAGTTCAAAAGCAATCAAAGACTTTAAATAATACTCAGAATATCTGAAGCCAATAGAATTTGAATATTATTGTTCGTACACCTGGAAATCAATCAAATTATAAGAATTATTATATCATGGGGCGTATATAAATCCAGCATTTTGAACACTAGAGGGAGAGCCACTGCCATCCAACAGCAGAGTAACTGCTGTAGAGCAGGAGTGCTAACTGACCATCTCAAACACTCTCTATCAAAGATACATGTTCATGTAAAACATACTTGCATTTTAAAAATATGACCACGTGAGATCAGCAGCTGAAAGAGTGAACACAGCGGGGGAGATAGAGACTGTGTGGTTTTGAGATTGTAACGTTTAATATGTGGGTTGTTGGAACAGCATATATTTTACAGAGTTGGAGTCAGATAGTAAGTAGCAAAGAAAAGAGGGGCTTGTATTTGCGAATAGTTTTTGTTTAGTGTTCACTATTAAAGTTAAGAAACTAACTTGCTATTTTTTGTTTAAATAGTGGAATGTAGGAGATCTGTGTCACTTGTATGTTAAGAGATTACGATGTGAGGCGAGCTTTTCTGGGTGTTTGGTTTTAATTAACAAAGGAGTTCGACTCCACCTTGTAAATGTCCATTCACACTAACCCCATTTCCCTGAAGTTGGCCCATATCCTTCCAGTCCATTCCTATCCACATATTTATCCAAATGCTTTTGAAATGTTGTTAATACACCCCCTCAGCCACGTCTTCTGGCAGCTCATCCACGTACCAGCCATTTATCTAAATACGTGGTCCCTCAGGTTCCCTTTTATTTCTTCCCCTTTAACCTTAAACTGGTCCCGTCTCGTCCTCGATTCTCTAAACTTGGAAAAAGACTGAGAGCATTAACCCTATCCCTACCCCTCGTGATTTTATATAGCTCTATAAGGACTTCCTTAGTCTCCTACACTCTAAAGAAAAGGTCAAAGCTTGTCCAACCTCTCCCTATAACTCAGACCATTGGGTCCTGGCAATGTCCTTGTAAATTTCTTTTGCACTCTTTCTAATTAAATAACATCCTCCCCATAACAAGGTGACAAAGCTGAACACAATACTCCAAGTGCGGCCTTACAAAGTCCTGTGTAACTGCAACATAAATTCCCAACTTCTATACTCAATATCCTGCCTGATGAAGGCGAATGTGCCAAATTTCCAACTTCTATCCTCAATATCCTGCCTGATGAAGGACAATGTTCCAAAAGCCTTCTTCACTGCCCTGTCTACCTGTGACTCCACTCTCAGAGAACCGTGCACCTGAATTCCAAGGTCTCTCTGCCCATTACATCCCTTACGGCCCGCCCATTCACCATGAAACTCCTGCCTTGATTTGAGATTCCAAACTGCAAGACCTCACACATCTATATTAAATTCCATTTGCCATTTCTCAGCCCAGTTGCCCACCTGATTAAAGTCCTGCTGCAATTTCTGATAATCTTCCTCACTGATCACGCTGCCACTTATTGTAGTGTCATCTGCAAACTTACTAATCATACCTTGTACATTCTCAACCAAATCATAGATTACAAACAGCTCTGGACCCAACCTCCAGTCTGATAAGTATCCTTATATTCATCCCTCTGCTTCCTATCAACAACCCAACTGTGTATCCAATTGGCCAGTTCCCCCAGCATTCTACGTGATGGAACCTTCCAGAGCAGCCTGCCATGTGGAACCTTCTCAAAGGCCTTACTAAAATCCATAGAGACTACGTTAACCGCTCTGCCCTCATCAACATTCTTTATCACTTCATCAAAGGACTCTAAGAAATTTGGGAAGCATGATCTCCCACTTACAAGTTTATGCTGACTGCTCCGAATCAAACCCTGTGTAAGTAATGGGTGCAGTCAATGGTATGCTGTCCTTCATTGTAAGATGATTCGAGTACATAAGTAAAGCCATCTTCCTGCTGTTGTAGAGCCTTGCTGAGAGAGCATTTGGGGCACTCTCTACAGATTTGATCTCCTTTGTAAGGAATGATCTCCTTACCACAGACACGGGTGATGGTAACATGAGGATAGAGTGAAGAAGCTGAGTGTTTAATCTGTAGAGCTGTTAGAGACGAGGAAATGGTGATGCTGAAACACGAGGAGTGGCAGCGATCACTTATTTCCAAAAGAGACATTGATAGGGTGAGAAATTCCATACTTTACCCAGGATTGATTGGTTTGATTTATTGTCACGTGTACCTCAGTACAGGGAAACACTTTATTTATGAGCAGTGGAGATAGATCACAGTAAGCATTGGCAGACAGATCATAGGGTGGAAATAGACTTGGACAGAGTAAGTCATACAGGTTACACTGCACAGGACATGCACTAGACAAGATCAACATGAACAAGATCACCATTATTTGAACTTAGAGAGTCCATTCATCAGTCTATCGTGACTTTCCTAATAGCTTATATGCCTAAATTAACTCTCCCCATGTTATTGTGCAGTCGGTGTGTGAACCCTGTACTGAACATCAGGTTATTCACAATCCCCAACAGCAGCCACAATACCTTCCATCTGAAACAGGTAGCCATTCCCACCAGCTTCCACCCTGCATAAAGAACACCAGGTCGTCTTTGTGGAGATGAAAGATGCCCTCTTGAGACTTCACACAAGACATATGGCTTCCCTCCTCACCACTAGAAAACCACGTTAAAGTCCCACATGTGTATCATGAGCAACAGAGCCAAGAGGAACAACGTGGAGCAGTCTGTCTGTGCAGCCTCTGCCCCACTCGTTCATCATGTTAGAGCATCATTTAGGAGACACTTAAGACTGCCGATGCTGGAGATCAGAGTAGAGCCTCGATTGCTGGAAAAGCACAGCGGGTCAGGCACCATCCGAGAAGCAGGAGAATTGACGTTTTGGGCATAAGACATTCATCGGGAATCAGCAAAAATTACCTCATTCTGCCCCCGTGTAAGTGCATTGAGGTGGGAATGGCCTCCTGCTGTTCCTGTATAAGTGACTCAAGGGACTGACTGGCTTCTTCCTCGTCCGATTAGACAGGGCCAAGGGCCTGACTGGTTACCCCTGGTTCCTGTTTGACAGCTCGATGTGCTGACAAGTGTGACAATGCTGCAGCTTAAAGAGGTTATTTTTATCCTGGTTTCTTTTAAGAGAGAGATTGAACGATCGTTACCAAGCTGGTTAGTTAAGACCACTTGAGTAAACAGCTAGGGAGGCCTTAGGTTTATTTTAATGCAGCCTGAATGGGTGTGGCCAGCTCTCACAGGTTACGATCTCTGGGTTTTGGTTTCTCAGTAACATCAAAAACTATAGTGGTCTCCAAGGAGTTGGAAGCCTCAGGGAATGTCTCCTGGCTGCTACTCTATCTGAATTTTCTCTTGATGCTGTTTTCAATTCCTGAATTTTCCTTTTTGCTAAGGGCTGTGTTTATGGGAATTTCTTATGTTGGACTAGTTCATTAGTAATAGCTCCTAGATCGATTATTCTGTTTAGTTGCCCAATACAATTACGTTCTTCTAAATTCCTCTTTCTTTGGTTTTATTTTATCTTCCGTGTTTAAATAAATGGTGTTTTCTTCACACCGAGTATTTTGACCAGTCACATTGCATCTGCGACAGACACTTTATATTTCCTTTAAAATAAGGAAACATTAGAGTCTAGGTTACCGCCTTCAAATATTTTCGAGGGGCTCTGGTGAGCTCCATCACACTGGACTCCTTCTCTTCCTGAGTGATAGGCTGGAGGCACTGAATGGGCTGTCCTTGTTCTTCTCCAAAAGTTTCAATGGACTGAATGGCTTCCTCATATTCCTGTGAAAACAGCGCGAGGTGCTGAATGAACTCTTGTTTTACTGGGGCAATGTGCAGTGTCAGGAAGTGCTGTTACATGAATGTTACGGACACTTTAACAGCACAGGCCTCAATGGAGTCTGGGTTTTGTTGCACATGGACACAAACCAGTTCAGGAGCTGACGGGAGACAAAACGTTCTGAACATTGTTGAATCTTCAGTGACGATCCCCACTTCTGATCTTATGGTGGGGAGGGTGGGGACAGGGAGACATTGATGAAGCAGCTGAAGATGTTTGTGAAGAGGAAGCTACCCTGAGGATTTCGTACAGAGGTGACCCAGGACTGAGATGATGAACATCTTCCTTTGTGCCATGTTTGACTCCAAACACTGGAGAGGTTACTCTGATTCCGATTAAGTCCATTTTTGTTAAGCTCCTTTATGTCAATAAAAGTCAACAACTGCCTTGATATCAGGGCCAGTCATTTTTATCTGAACCCTTGTCTCAACCTCTTTTGTTCATATTAATAGGCCATGGTATAGGAACAACACGTGTTTTCTTCAAACAAATGGTATTGAATGTCAGGGTTTCTCTTCTCAAGAAAGTTAGGGAGCAAGACGACTGAAAGTGTTTGAAGAGGAGGTAGATGGATATTGACCTGTCAGAGAGTTGAGGGCGATGAAGAATTGGGTATTGAAGAGGATTTCAGACCGAGAGCAGATCAGTCACGATCTTAGTGAAGGGCAAGGCAGGTTTGGGGAGTGAATGACCTGCCCCTGTTTCTGATGTTCTCCCATTCTGTTATTGAAAGTTAGTGGGTGTTATTTTCATAGAAGTTCTGTTATTGAATGTTTCAGTCAGGGAGACCAGAGGATTTTGTGAGCCTTCTTTGGGTGAGGTATGGGGGCTGCATTCACACTGAATCTCGGTGTACAACATGACCAACAAATGAAGCACAAGTTGCAGAGAGGGGAAACTCGGTAAAGAGAGTTGAGGGGCCTCTTTCATACCCAGCCTGGGCTTCCCAATTACATTTCCCAAATCACCTCAAACCGTGTGGGACAGTCTTGAAGGGTCGCATGGTCTCCTCTGTTTCTGTGCACCAGGTTATAGGAGTAAGTAGCCTCCAACTGCTCCTGTCTAGTAGGTTTGATGGGCTGAATGGAACACAGGAACATGGGACTGAGGAGCAGGAGTGGGTCATTAGATACTTTGAGCCTTCTCCATCAGGCACTAAGATTGTGGATGATCAGGTTGTGGACTCAGCCCCACTTTCCTGTCTATATCCCATTATGCATGACTCACTTCTCTGTCAAATATTTACCTAACGCAGCTTTCAATCAACATGAACATCAAGGCACGATAAACTTCCAGCGAAGAGAATTATGACTTGAAAGGTCCTTTCAAAATTATTTGTCATCCCTCTTATAGACTCAGAGAGTCATGCAGAACGGAAACAGATCCGTTAGTCCAATCTGTTCACTCTGATCAGATATCAAATCTGATCCAGTCCCATTTGCCAGCATTTGGTCAATATCCCTCCTCTCAGATACATTTTCAATGTGCGATTGTAACCGCCTTCAGCACTTCCTCTGACAGCACTTTCTGTACACACACCACTCTCTGTGTCAAACATTTATCTTCATGTCCCTTCTAAATCAATCCTCCTCACCTTCAACCTATGCCCTCTTGTTTTGGAACCCCCTATTCTAGTGGAGCAGAGTGTGTTAAACACTTTCTTAACCCCACTATCTATATGAGATGCAAATTTTAAAGAATTAAACCTGACGGCCCTAGGTTTTCTGTACGACAGCACTGCCAAAGGCCCAGCTTTTAATTGTTTAGGTCCTGTTCTTGTTTGATTTACCAAATCCAATGCCTCGCATTAATTCAAACTAAACTCCATCTGCCACCCCTCAGCCCAGTGTGTGATATTACTGCCACCTCCCCCTAGCATCACTCGACAATACCCACAAAGCTGTAACATTATTCTCCTGTGTGTTTGTTCATCAGCCTGTCCTGACATGCTGGGACATACCTCTGCAACAGGCAGGACTCGAATCCAGGCCTTCTAGTCCAGAGCTAGGAACACTACCACACAAGTTCAGGAATTGGAATCACATCCAGAGCTCTGGCTCAGAGACAGGGACACTACCCAATTCAACTACCATACTCAGAATTTGGGTCATATTTTAGTGCCCATTTTCAGTTTGGTGTGGATGATTATAATCAGGTTCCCATTACTGAATTACAAAAAACACTTTGTATTATTAAACAAATGCAAGATATTTGTCTCAACTGTAGGATATTGAGTCGATATGCTATGCTATCGAAATTAACTATGACCATCTTTAATTGCTATTATCTGAAGTCTGCAATATTAAGGAAAGAAATCCTGCAGCCACACTCTGCCCAATGAAGGGTCTCAAATAGATATTTATTACTGAGCACCAGAGACGAAGGAAGAGCTTAATTTCTGGTCCCAAAACACCGATCACTCTTAGCCACCTCTAACGTGCGACTGCCCTCTTCCTAAAACCATGAAGTGACACCAGGCTGCTGATTACTGTCCAGCCTCTCCTCCCCACTGACTGTGTCTGCAATCTGTCCCTCCTCCCCCTAACCACACAAGGCAACCCAAGCTCAGGGTCTTTGTGAAAATCAAGGCCGGAGTGTGCAGGCATCCTGGAGAGGGGTGGGCATTTTAAAATTGAAGGGGGGAGGGGGAGGTGGCAGTAATATCACACACTGGGCTGAGGGGTGGCTGATGGAGTTTAGTTTTGATTAATGCGAGGCATTGGATTTGGTAAATCAAACAACAGCAGGACCTATACAATTAAAAGCAGGGCCTTTGGCAGTGTTGTAGAACAGAGACCTAGGCCGTCAGATTTAATTCTTTAAAATTTGCATCTCATATAGATAGTGCGGTTAAGAAAGTGTTTAACACACTTGTCTTCATTGGTCAAACCTTTGAGTATCAGAATTGGGACGTCATGTTGTGGTTGTACAGGGTATTGGTGAGACCTCTTCTGGAACACTGTGTCCGGTCTGGTCATCCTGCCCGCCCATTCCATAGGCACACCACCCTTTGGGGGAAAAAGCTGCCCCTTAGGTCACTTTTAAATGTTTCCCCTCTCACCTTAACCTGATGTCCGCTAGTTTTGGTCTCCCCGTGCCCTAAGAAAATACCTTGACTATTCACTTTGATATTACTGACGTTGATATTATTAAGCTGGAGAGGATTCAGAAGAGATTAACCTGGATGTTGCTGGGAAATGAGGGATTGAGCTAGGCTGGGATTTTTTTCACTGAAGAATATGAGATTAAGCAGTAACTTTACAGAGGTTTATAAAATAATGGGGGGTACAGAGAAGCTGAAGGGAGGGCTGATGTCTTTTCCCTCGAGTTGGGGATTCAAAACTGAGGGATATTTTAAGTTGCGAGGAAAAATGATTCACAAATGTCACGAGAGGTAATTATTTTAGACCGAATCTGGCTTGTGTGTGGAATGAATTTCCAGAGGAAGTGGTGAAAGCAGGGACAGTTACAACATTTAAAGGACATTTAGATCAGTCCATGGATAAGACATCAGTTTGGATGGTGCTGTGAGCAGCTGCCTTCTCCCTCCCCCTCTCTGAATGTATCCCTGTTGGTTTTCACCCTCTGCCAATGTCTGTGCAGTGGCGTGGGGAGGCCAGCAGAGGGTGGCATTGCATCACTTTTAGCACCACGGAGACTGCCAGACCTGCCCCATACAGAGACACACAGATACACACAGCAATTGTTAGGACACAACATTGAGCTCATCTGGTAATATAAACTAAACATAAAGAAATGGTCAATTGGCTTTGTAAACTGTTAAAATATGAGTGACAGAGAACTCCCAAATTCCACTGTTTAAACAAAAATATCAATTTATTTTTTAACTCTGAAAGTGAACATTTTTCATCAACTATTCACAACTCTGAGACCCCCTTTCTTTAACTGCTTATTACCCTACTCCAACTCTACAGTAATGTACTGTTTCAAAAAGACACTTATTAAAATTACATAAACGTAATTTCAAACCCACACAGCAGCTGTTGTTCCATCTGACCTCACACCAAAATCCCTTTTTCCCATCTTTCCTGGGAAGACTGGCTCATGTTACAGGATGTTATCGAAGTGTCTACATTTCAGTATTCTGCAACCTGGGAACACATCCTTCCATGACACTGTCTCTCAATCTCCCTCTCACTGTCTATACCCTAAACCCCTCCCATGTGGTGATATTAAAACTGAGTCCCCCGCCATCTCTCTCTGACAGTGATGTTCATACGCACAGCACCCCCTTGTCAGGGCACAATGGGGATATGGAGCTGGAAATGGGTGGGAGCTGCACATCCTGTCAGTTCCAGCCCGGGCTGCAAGTTTCCCCAAACTGGGCAGGGATCTAATACAGTGTTACTGAGCAATGTACTGGGGTGGGGTACACAGTCCTACATGCTGGGAGGGTAACTGCTCCTGGGTTACAGATCAATGTACTGCGGTGGGGTACACAGTCCTACATTCTGGGAGGGTAACTGCTCCTGGGTTACAGATCAATGTATTGGGGTGGGGTACACAGTCCTACATGCTGGGAGGGTAACTGCTCCTGGTTTACAGATCAATGTACTGGTGTGGTGTACACAGTCCGACATGGTGGGAGGGTAACTGCTCCTGGGTTACAGATCAATGTATTGGGGTGGGGTACACAGTCCTACATGGTGGGAGGGTAACTGCTCCTGGGTTACAGATCAATGTACTGGTGTGGTGTACACAGTCCTACATGGTGGGAGGGTAACTGCTCCTGGGTTACAGATCAATGCACTGGGGTGGTGTACACAGTCCTACATCCTGGGAGGGTAACTGCTCCAGGGTTACAGATCAATGCACTGGGGTGGGGTACACAGCCCTACATGGTGGGAGGGTAACTGCTCCTGGGTTACAGATCAATGTACTGGGGTGGTGTACACAGTCCAACATGCTGGGAGGGTAACTGCTCCTGGTTTACAGATCAATGTATTGGGGTGGGGTACACAGTCCTACATGCTGGGAGGGTAACTGCTCCTGGGTTACAGATCAATGTACTGGTGTGGTGTACACAGTCCTACATGCTCGGAGGGTAACTGCTCCTGGGTTACAGATCAATGTACTGGGGTGGTGTATACAGTCCTACATGCAGGGAGGGTAACTGCTCCTGGTTTACAGATCAATGCACTGGGGTGGGGTACACAGTCCTACATGGTGGGAGGGTAACTGCTCCTGGGTTACAGATCAATGTACTGGGGTGGGGTACACAGTCCTACATGCTGGGAGGGTAACTGCTCCTGGGTTACAGATCAATGTACTGGTGTGGTGTACACAGTCCTACATGCTGGGAGGGTAACTGCTCCTGGTTTACAGATCAATGCACTGGGGTGGTGTACACAGCTCTACACGCTGGGAGGGTAACTGCTGCTGGGTTACAGATCAATGCACTGGGGTGGTGTACACAGTCTTACATACTGGGATGGCAACTGCTCCTGGTTTACAGATCAATGTACTGGGGTGGTGTACACAGTCCTACATGCTGGGAGGGTAACTGCTCCTGGGTTACAGATCAACGCACTGGGGTGGTGTACACAGTCCTACATGCTGGGATGGTAACTGCTCCTGGATTACAGATCAATGTACTGGGGTGATGTACACGGTCCTACATGCTGGGAGGGTATCTGCTCCTGGGTTACAGATTAATGCAATGCGGTGGTGTGCATAATCCTACATTCTGGGAGGGTAACTGCTCCTGGGTTACAGATCAACGCACTGGGGTGGGGTACACAGTCCTGCATGCTGGGAGGGTAACTGCTCCTGGGTTACAGATCAACGCACTGGGGTGGTGTACACAGTCCTACATGCTGGGAGGGTAACTGCTCCTGGTTTACAGATCAATGCACTGGGGTGGGGTACACAGCCCTACATGCTGGGAGGGTAACTGCTCCGGGGTTACAGATTAATGCAATGCGGTGGTGTGCATAATCCTACATTCTGGGAGGGTAGCTGCTCCTAGTTTACAGATGAATTCATGGGTGATCACTGCACAGGTCACTGTGCTGGTCAGACTATCCATTTGAGGTTTATAGATAATACAA
Source organism: Chiloscyllium punctatum (assembly GCF_047496795.1). Taxonomy (NCBI): domain Eukaryota; kingdom Metazoa; phylum Chordata; class Chondrichthyes; order Orectolobiformes; family Hemiscylliidae; genus Chiloscyllium; species Chiloscyllium punctatum. The sequence continues at coordinate 42,029,558 of NC_092759.1, read as the reverse complement.
TGATGTAGTCTGTGCAGCTCCCAATGCTGGATGGATATTTGTTTCAGGTTTAGACATGAATGTCCTGTTCTGTTTTGCACAGCTCCCCATGCTGTACAGATATCTAGTCTGTGTTTATAGATCAATGCACTGCTGTGGTCTGCACAGCTCCCCGTCCGGGACAGATATCTAGTCCGGGTTTATAGATCAATGCACTGCTGTGGTCGGCACTGCTCCTCGTCCTGGACAGATATCTAGTCTGGGTTTATAGATCAATGCACTGTTGTGGTCTGCACAGCTCCCCGTCCTGGACAGATATCGAGTCCGGGTTTATAGATCAATGCACTGCTGTGGTCTCCACAGCTCCCTGTCCTGGACAGATATCTAGTCCGGGTTTATAGATCAATGCACTGCTGGGGTCTGCACAGCTCCCTGTCCTGGACAGATATCTAGTCTGGGTTTATAGATCAATGCACTGCTGTGGTCTGCACAGCTCCCTGTCCTGGACAGATATCTAGTCCGGGTTTATAGATCAATGCACTGCTGTGGTCTGCGTTGCTTCCCATGCTGAATACTCGCTGAAGGAACACCGCAATCCAGGCAGTATCAGGAGGTATAGAATTTGATGTTTCAGGTGTAGCCCTCCCTCAGGATCCTTACAGAATGGTTACACCTCCTGATGCTGGCAGGATTGCTGTGTTCTCACAGCTTCCTGCCTGTCTACATGGGACTCCAGCGTCTGCAGCTTTTCTCTCTCTATCACAGCTTCCCAAACTGGACAGATGTCTGTCCTGCGTTTGAAGATAAGTGCCCTGATCTGATCTGTGTGCAGTGTTCCACTCTGGCCAGATTGCTGGGTTGTATTGACCAGTGTAATGGATGAATCTGGACAGATTGCTGGGTTGTACTGAGCAGGACACTGGCCTGGTCTGTACAGTGTTCCACGGTGAACAGATATCTCCCTCTGGGTTGATGGTGTCTGGGCTGGTTCTGGGAGGTGGATTGAGAATGTGGTATATCTCACCATTTCAGCTGATCTGGCAATGCCTTTCGTTCCCGTTCCTGTGATTGGACCCTCCCTCTCACACCCCATTAATGTTACAGTGTGTCCAGGCACAGTACATCATGTTGGTGGGGTGGGTAGGGGGGAAAGGTCATGGACAGATCAAGGGGTTACCCGGAACGTTCTGTCCCTGACATTCTATAACTGACATTCCCCGGAACGTTCTGTCCCTGACATTCTATAACTGACATTTCCCGGAACGTTCTGTCCCTGACATTCTATAACTGACATTCCCCGGAATGTTCTGTCCCTGACATTCTACAACTGACATTCCCCGGAACGTTCTGTCCCGACGTTCTATAACTGACATTCCCCGGAACGTTCTGTCCCTGACATTCTATAACTGACATTTCCCGGAACGTTCTGTCCCTGACATTCTATAACTGACATTCCCCGGAATGTTCTGTCCCTGACATTCTATAACTGACATTCCCCGGAACGTTCTGTCCCGACGTTCTATAACTGACATTCCCCGGAACGTTCTGTCCCTGACATTCTATAACTGACATTCCCCGGAACGTTCTGTCCCTGACATTCTATAACTGACATTTCCCGGAACGTTCTGTCCCTGACATTCTATAACTGACATTCCCCGGAACGTTCTGTCCCTGACATTCTATAACTGACATTCCCCGGAACGTTCTGTCCCGACGTTCTATAACTGACATTCCCCGGAACGTTCTGTCCCTGACATTCTATAACTGACATTCCCCGGAACGTTCTGTCCCTGACATTCTATAACTGACATTTCCCGGAACGTTCTGTCCCTGACATTCTATAACTGACATTCCCCGGAATGTTCTGTCCCTGACATTCTATAACTGACATTCCCCGGAACGTTCTGTCCCCGACATTCTATAACTGACATTCCCCGGAACGTTCTGTCCCTGACATTCTATAACTGACATTCCCCGGAACGTTCTGTCCCTGATATTCTATAACTGACATTCCCCGGAACGTTCTGTCCCTGACATTGTTTGTGAACGGCCGGACGTCAGTGAATTGAACAAACGATAAGATCCCGAGGGAAGAGATCCCGTTCCAGGGAGAAGGAGACACTGTTCCGAAGGCCCCTCAGGCAGTTAAAGGGGTGAATATATTTTCCCTGCGTTTACATTTCTCCCCGACACAGGATCGACCACAATTTAGACCAAAATACAGGAATTCCCAAACTCCGTTTGTCTTCAGGAAACTGGGAGAGAATCCTTCAGGACAGCAACGTTCCCACCCTCCGTATTAGGAACTGGGAAGGAGTGACCTGTGTCTGCTCTCGAGTGATCGAGTGTGGGGGAATGTTCGAGAAACCATCTGTCCTGATGGATGTGTCTCTGTGTGTTTGGGGAGGGAGGGTTTCTTGTGGTTGATATCACATTTTTGTCAGTAATTCCGACCTTCCCATTTGTTATTCCAGCTCCAATTATTTTAATAAAGCCCTGAATACAGGGACACATTTGAAAATCTCATTGGGTCCCCAATCAAACGGGTCCCTTTGCCTCCAGGCTGATGGATAATGGGTTTGTTTTCCTTCCTCACAGTTAACGTAGTGACCATCTACGTCCTGCTTTATAAAGATTGTGGATTGTCTCCATGTGTCAGACGTTACCTGGGGGCCATGGCAGCTGCGGATCTCCTGGTCATTATCCTCGACCTGATCCTGAGACACATTCCCATTGTTTATGAGGAACAGTTTTATTTCCTGGAGTACTCCGTCCCCGTGTGTAATATCCACGCCGTCCTGCTTTATGCAGCCACTGCCTGCTCTGTCTGGTTCACCGTCACTTTCACCTTTGATCGGTTTGTGGCCATTTGTTGCCAGAAGCTGAAAAGTAAATATTGCAGTGAGAAAACGGCGGCTGTGGTTCTGGGAGCAGTGACTGTGCTGAGCTGTTTAAAGAACATTTCCTGGTATTTTATTCTCACGACTCGGTATCGGCTGGGGAACGTCCCCTGGTTTTGTGATGTAACAGACGCTGTTCGTTACTCCATTGTCTGGGTCACAATCGAGTTCCTCCACCACATTCTAACCCCGTGTGTCCCATTTCTCCTGATTCTGCTGCTCAATGTTCTCACCGTCAGACACATTTTAGTGACCAGCAGAGCCCGCAGGAGACTCCGCGCTCACACCAATGGGGACGCTCAGTCTGACACTGAAATGAGAAACCGAAAAAAATCCATCATTTTACTGTTTGTGATCTCGGCCAATTTCATCCTGTTATGGTCAACGTTAATGCTGTATTCTATATGGAACCGGATGGTGTGGATTGTGTATACCCCTGTGTATCTCCATCGCTTTGTGCAGGAATTGGGCTTCATGCTGCAGCTCCTCAGTTGCTGCACAAACACCGCGATTTATGCCGTGACCCAGACTAAGTTCAGGCAGCAGCTGAAGAATGTGCTGAAATATCCCTTCCCCCAAATCCATCCATCCATCAAATTCCCTCATTAATCAATCCATCCGGGATTTTCTCATTTCAGCTCAGGGTTTCAGCGATGGAGCAGCCTGTCGCTATGGTAACAGACTGAGGGTAGCGCTGGTTTGTCCATCCTTATCCCACAGGGGGGTAACAGGGAAACATTTCAATGTTTCTCACAACTCAGGGGCCAGTGAGAAAAGGCACCGTCCCACTGACTGTATCCATCACTTCCATTTGTAACCAATAAAAATGTTGATTAAATCGTGCCGAGCAGCAGAGTGACCGATGTTGTTGTGTGTCTTTGTGTTGGAGAAGCTGAGCTGGAGAGAGACAGACTCAGCCCCAAGTCCTGGTCCTCAGGGAAGGGGAGGGCACCACGCCCTGAGCTCAGGAGCTGGGTTTAACTCCCTCTGTCCCCCCCCACACTGCAGCCTGGCATCCCCATTTCCTCACCCCCACTTTTCCTCCTCAATTCTCTCCCTCTCTCTCTTTCTGCACACTCTCTCTTTCTCACCACCTCTCCCTTTCACTCTCCCTGGTCCCCTCTCAGACATCCCCCCCAACCCCGGTTTCTCCACCTGCCTCCACTATTATTTCTGCCTCACTCTCCCCTCTCTCTCACACCCCCAACATGAATTTCTCCACCTGCCTCCATTCTTCTCTCTCCCCCTCACCCTCACTCTCTCTCTCTCCTGCCGTCTCTGTCTCCCTCCTGCAATTCCGTCTCTACCCCCATTTTCCCCGAACTCCTACATCCCGCATCTCTCTATCGTCTCACCCCCACCCCCCACACGCAGCCTCAACACCACCCCCAGTCTCTGGGTCAGAGTAAGAGGGAAGGACCAGGGAGATCGGACTGTGTCAGATCAAGAGGAAGGGTGGGAGAGAGATTCAGTCAAAGAGAAACGATGGGAGGTGGGGAGAGAGAGAGAAACGGAATTCAGGGGATCGAGAGTAAGAGAAGGTGGAGAAAGCGTGATGGAACAGGGAGAGAGAGAGCAAGAGAGAAATAGGGTGAGAGGGGGAGAGAGAGAGAGAGAGAGACAGGGGAAGAGATAATAAAGAGGGGCGAGAGAGAGGGGCGAGAGAGTGAGGGTGAGAGAGAGGGGAAAAGGGTGGAAGAGAGGGGGAGAGAGGGGAGAGAGAGCAGGGGAGAGAGAGTGGCCAGAGAGAGTGGGTAGAGAGAGTGCGGAGAGAGAGAGGGAAGAGAGAGCAGATAAAGGGAGAGGGGAAGGAGAGAGAGGGGAGAGAGAAAGGGGAGAGAGCGCGGAGAGAGAGAGGGAAGAGAGAGCAGATAAAGGGAGAGGGAAATGAGCGAGAGGGGAGAGAGAGTGGGAGAGAGAGGAGGGAAGAAAGAGGAGGGGAGAGAGAGGGGGGACAGAGAGGAAGAAAGAGAGGAGGAAGGAGAGAGGAGGGGGAGAGTGGAGGGGACAGGAGGGCGTGAGAGAGGAGTGGGGGTAGAGAGAAGAGGGTAGAGAGAGGGGGTTAGAGAGAGGGTGAGGAGAGAGTGGGGTAGAGAAAGGGGCATAGAGGGAGGGGCATAGAGAGAGGGGGTAGAGAGAAGGGAGAAGACGGGGGGAGAGAGTGAGATGGGCAGAGAGAGGGCTGGGGAGAGAGACAGGGGAGGGAGAGGATGGGGGAGAGAGAGAGGGTGGGAGAGAGAGAGGGGAGGCCGAGGGAGTGGAGGGTGAGAGAGGGGGCGGGAGAGAGAGGGGGAGGGAGAGTAAGATGGGAGGGAGATTAAGAGGGGAGGGCGAGAGAGGGGATGGAGAGAGAGGGGAGGGACAGGGAGAGGGGAGGGAGAGTGAGAGGGGAGGGAGATTAAGGGGAGGGAGAGTGAGAGGGGATGGAGAGTGAGAGGGGGAGGGCGAAAGAGGGGAGGGAGAGAGAGGGGAGTGGGTGAGAGGGGAGGAAGAGTGAGAGGGGAGGAAGAGTGAGAGGGGAGGGCAGTGAGAGAGGAGAGGGAGAGAGAAAGGAGGGAGAGAGAGTGGAGGGGAAGGCGAGAGTGAGGGAGGCGAAAGAGATAGGGGAGGGCGAGATAGAAGGGAGGGCAGGGGTGAGGGTGAGAGGGGGAGGGCGAGAGAGGGGGAGGGAGAAAGAGAGCGGAGGGTGAGAGAGAGGGGAGGGAGAGTGAGAGGGGAGGGAGAGTAAGAGGGAAGGGAGAGTAAGGGAAGGGAGAGTGAGAGGGGAGGGAGAGTAAGAGGGAAGGGAGAATAAGGGAAGGGAGAGTGAGAGGGGAGGGAGAGTGAGAGGGGAGGGTGAGAGAGGGGAGGGAGAGTGAGAGAAGAGCGAGAAAGAGAGGGGAGAGAGAGTGAGAGGGAGAGGGAGGGTGAGGGGAGGGAGAGTAAGAGGGGAGGGAGAGTAAGAGGGCAGGGCGAGAGAGGGGATGGAGAGAGAGGGGAGTGGGAGAGAGTGGAGGGAGAGTGAGAGGGGATGGAGAAAGAGAGGGGAGGGTGAGTAAGAGGGAAGGGAGTGTGAGAGGGGAGAGAGAGTGAGATGGGAGGGAAAGAGAGGGGGAGGGCGAGAGGGGGGAGGGGAGGGCGAGAGAGAGGGGAAGGACAGTGAGGGGGAGGGAGAGAGAGGGGAGGGAGAGTGAGAGGGTAGGGAGAGTGAGAGGGGATGGAGAAAGAGAGGGGAGGGTGAGTAAGAGGGAAGGGAGTGTGAGAGGGGAGAGAGAGTGAGAGGGGAGGGCGAGAGAGGGGGAGGGCGAGAGGGGGGAGGGGAGGGCGAGAGAGAGGGGAAGGACAGTGAGGGGGAGGGAGAGAGAGGGGAGGGAGAGTGAGAGGGGAGGGAGAGTGAGAGGGGAGGGAGAATGAGAGGGGAGGGGTGAGTAAGAGGGGAGGGAGAGTGAGAGGGGAGCGTGAGGGAGAGGGGATAGAGAGAGAGGGGGAGAGCGAGGGGGGAGGGTGAGAGAGGAGAGGGAGAATGAGAGGGGAGGGTGAGTAAGAGGGGAGGGAGAGTGAGAGGGGAGCGTGAGGGAGAGGCGATAGAGAGGGGGGAGAGCGAGGGGGGAGGTCGGGGAAGGGCGAGAGAGGTGAGGAGAGGGCGAGAGAAAGGGGAAGGACAGTGAGGGGGAGGGTGAGTGAGGGGGAGGGTGAGTGAGGGGGAGGGAGAGAGGGGAGGGCGATAGAGCAGATGGCAAGAGTGGGGAGGGCGAGAGAGGCGAGGGAGAGAGAGTGGAGGGAGAGTGAGAGGGGAGGGAGAGAGAGGGGAGGGAGAGTGAGAGGAGAGGGAGAGAGGGGAGGGATTGAGACGGGAGGGAGAGAGAGGGGAGGAAGAGTGAGGGGAGGGCGAGAGAGGGGAGGGAGTGCGAGAGGGGAGGGCAAGAGCGATGGGAGGGAGAGTGAGAGGGGAGAGTGAGAGAAGGGAGGGAGGGAGACGGGAGGGAGAGAGAGAGGAGGTTAGAGTGAGAGGGAAGGGAGAGTGAGAGGGGAGGGCCAGAGCGAGGGGAGGGTGAGAGAGGGGAGGGCGAGAGAGGGGAGGGCGAGAGAGAGAGAGGTGAGCGAGAGAGGCGGTTGAAAGAGAGGGGAGGGTGAGAGAGAGGGAGGGAGAGTGAGAGGGGAGGGAGAGAGGGGGAGGGCGATAGAGCAGATGGCAAGAGTGGGGAGGGCAAGAGTGGGGAGGGCGAGAGAGGCGAGGGAGAGAGAGTGGAGGGAGAGTGAGAGGGGAGGGAGAGAGGGAGGGAGAGTGAGAGGAGAGGGTGAGAGACAGGAGGGAGGGAGGAGGGGAGGTAGAGAGTGGAGAGCGAGAGTGAGAGGGGAGAGAGGGGGGTGGGATGGTGACGGGAAGGAGAGGGGGGAGAGTGAGAGGAGGGTGAGAGAGGGGAGGGAGAGTGAGAGGGGAGAGCGAGAGAATGGAGGGGAGGGGTGAGAGAGATTGGAGGGTGAGTGAGAGGGGATGGAGAGAGGTGAGGGCCAGAGAGGGGAGGGTGGTAGAGCGGATGGTGAGAGTGGGGAGGGCGAGAGAGGGGAGGGCGAGAGAGGGGAGGGCGAGAGAGGGGAGGGCGAGAGAGGGGAGGGCGAGAGAGGAGAGCGAGAGAGAGGGGAGGGAGAGAGAGGGGAAGGAGAGAGAGGGGAGGGAGAGAGAGGAGAGGGAGAGTGAGGGGAAGGAGAGAGAGGAGAGGGAGAGTGAGAGGGGGAAGAAGAGTGAGAGGGGAGGGAGAGTGAGAGGGGAGGGCGAGAGAGATGCAAGGAGAGAGAGAGGGGAGGGAGAGAGAGAGGGGAGGTCGGACAGAGCGGAGGGAGAAAGAGGGATGAGAGAGTGAGAGGAGAGGGAGAGTGAGGGGGAGGCAGAGTAAGAGGGGAGGGAGAGTGAGAGGGGAGGGAGAGTGAGAGGGGAGGGAGAGTGAGAGGGGAGGAAGAGTGAGAGTGGAGGGTGAAAAGAGGGGAGGGCGAGAGTTGGGGGAGGGAGAGAGAGTGGGAAGCGCGAGAGAGAGGGGAGGGAGAGTGTGAGGGGGAAGGAGAGTGAGAGGGGAGGAAGAGTGAGAGGGGAGGGCGAGAGAGGGGAGGGAGAGTGAGAGGGGAGGGAGAGAGGGTAGGGATGGAGACGGGAAGGACAGAGAGAGGAGGGAGAGTGAGGGGAGGGCGAGAGAGGAGAGGGTAAGAGAGAGGGTAGAGAGAGTGAGAGGGGAGGGAGGACAGTGAGAGGGGAAGGAGAGTGAGAGGGGAGGGAGAGAGAGTAAGGGGAGGGAGAGTAAGTGGGAGGGAGAGTGAGAGGGGAGGGAGAGTGAGAGGGGAGGGCGAGAGAGATGCAAGGAGAGAGAGAGGGGAGGGAGAGAGAGAGGGGAGGTCGACAGAGCGGAGGGAGAAAGAGGGATGAGAGAGTGAGAGGAGAGGGAGAGTGAGGGGGAGGCAGAGTAAGAGGGGAGGGAGAGTGAGAGGGGAGGGAGAGTGAGAGGGGAGGGAGAGAGGGGAGGGATGGAGACGGGCGGGGAGAGAGATGGGAGGAGGAGTGAGGGGGGGGGAGGGGGGGTGGGGGATCAATGAGAGGGTGAGAGAGATGGAGGGAGAGTGAGAGGGGAAGGACAGTGAGAGGGGAGGGCCAGAGCGAGGGGAGGGAGAGAGAGAGGCGAAGGTGAGAGAGGAGAGGGAGAGAGAGAGGGGAAGGAGAGTGAGAGATGGAGGGAAAGAGAGAGGGGAGGGCGAGAGAGATGGAGGGAGAGAGAGAGGGGAGGGAGAGAGAGGGGAGGGAGAGAGGGGAGGAATAGAGACGGTAGGGAGGGGTGAGAGAGGGGAGGGAGAGAGAGGGGAGGGTGATCAATGAGAGGGTGAGAGAGAGGGATGGAGAGTGAGAGGGAAGGGAGACAGAGGGGAGGGAGGGTGAGATGGGAGGGCAAGAGCGAGGGGAGAGAGAGAGTGTGAGGGGAGGGAGATTGAGAGGGGGAAGGACAGTGAGAGGGAAGGGCCAGAGCGAGGGGAGGGAGAGAGAGAGGCGAAGGAGAGAGAGGGGAGGGAGAGTGAGAGGGGAAGGAGAGTGAGAGATGGAGGGAAAGAGAGAGGGGAGGGAGAGAGAGGGGAGGGAGAGAGGGGGAGAGGCTTGAGAGGGGAAGGACAGTGAGAGGGGAGGGCCAGAGCAAGGGGAGGGAGAGAGAGAGGCGAAGGAGAGAGAGGAGAGGGAGAGTGAGAGGGGAAGGAGAGTGAGAGGGGAGGGAGAGAGAGAGGGGGAGGGAGAGAGAGATGGAGGGAGAGAGAGAGGGGAGGGAGAGAGAGGGGAGGGAGAGAGGGGAGGGATGGAGACGGTAGGGAGGGGAGAGAGAGGGGAGGAGGAGTGAGGGGAGGGTGAGAAATGAGAGGGTGAGAGAGAAGGATGGAGAGTGAGAGGGAAGGGAGAGAGAAGGGAGGGAGATTGAGATGGGAGGGC